>NC_068364.1:19536728-19834228 GCF_020536995.1 Dreissena polymorpha | reverse complement strand
GTCCAGCTAAAAAGCAAAATGTCCTGATTTACTACAGGAATAGTATCCACAGAAATTATGGCATGTACAACAAGTCCTGACACATTTTTATATAATGAAATTATTAAATAGAAATGTCCATTAATTTTGGATTGAAAAATTTTAAGTGAGAGTTTTATTGTCCTGTATGAAAGTGGGAGGCTTTCAAGTTTCATTACAGGAAAATGTTGTACACAACTTTCTTACGGTTACCCAACACCAACTCATCAGTAAAGTAGTTTAATTTTTAAATAAGTGTTTGAAAAATTATTTGAAACCAGCATGCTATAGACTGCATAACACCGCAATATAGAACATAGTAACGTGTTAATTGTACTTAATTAGCCATGATCATGTGAAACAACTGGTGTAGAACCACACGTGTGTTTATTGTGTAACTGTACACAGTAACAAACCACAGGTGGAAGTAACGTACCCTGGATAGTACATGTATTTTTTTATGAGACCAATATATTCAAATCAATACATAAAATCATGTTTAATGAGAAAAAAATTGACAAAGAGCCATGAACAAAAAATCCCCACCCTCTGATATTGGAATCATAACAAGGTCATTAACTAGAATTTATCATCGACCTGTCTTCGCGGGCCGCAAAAATGTTAAAAATAGCTTTAATCCAACACATCCCTTGATCCTCCTATGGGCAATTGGACAACCTTTCAAAAAAAAATAACAAAATCTGTCAAGCCGTTAACTCACAGTCCGTTAATAACCAAGCAATATTTCCAGTCCGTTTGTCAACCCGAATAAATCTTCCACAAACTTTCAAGCGAAATTTTTTAGTTTTGCCCTTTAATCGATGGCTTAAACACTTATTTTGTTTCAAGGATCATTTCGTAATGTTCAAACAAGTAAAATAGTATAAGTCACAAATCAATAAGATTGCATATTATTTTATTCAAGTGATATTATGAATTGAGCTGAAAAAATTTACAGGTCAAAAGAGTTAGTTGAAATGTGGTTAATGACCATTTATCTGCAACGCATCTTGCTACCAGTTGTTTATAAAAAATATATATTATATTTCATAGTTTACGTGACTGGTGAGTCCTCTTAGTCGAAATGATCCGTAAAACAAAATAGTGTCTTTGTGTCGTATGAACGAATCTGCGTAAAACTCAATTTAGATTCACATTGTAAATCGAATCATTCCTGTTGTCAGTTGTCAAAACGAAAGTACGGTTGATATTCAAAATCATTATATTTCTCTTTCCGGGATATTTTTTCAATATGTTGATGCTGCATTAACGAATATACGTGTAAATAAAGTAAAAACACCAAAAATAAACAACGGTTGCGATAGACACCTATTAACTGTTAAATGCACATAATATCACTTAAACATTGGTTCATTTTTGTTGTTGCAGAATTTATATATGTCGTGCATAAATTTATGACATCAATCTTAACTAGTTATATCTAATTTAAATCTAAATTAGCATACAGTACACTCCACGCGTTTTCCCCAAAAAACGCGCTCCCTCCGCGGGTTTTTTCTGCTAGCGAGTGTTCACGCGGCGTTGGAAGAGCGAGGTGAACTCGATAAAACGCTCGGCGTTACGCCGCGTTCGCTAATTCCCGCGGCGTGTATTACTTTAGGCTAGTCGGTAAAGGCAGACACTTTCCGTTCTTATCAGTGATCGCCGCGCAACGCCGCGTTAGCAGTGTGCTACTGGGCATGCCAAAAAATAAAAACATTGTTATAATAAATTGTTTAAATACTGTAGTACATGTATAAAAAATAATTGTATAGAAAATTAATACGTATAAAAATAATGTTTTTTAATTCACAGGTACGTCTACGATATGAATTAGTCTAATATAATACATTTGACAAATTAATATTTAAATCATAACACATATGACACAAGAATAAATGTTCCGTAAAATTTCCAAATGAGAATAATAATTCGTAATCCGAAACACACTACGATTTTTAATTGTTAACACGACGTTTACAAATGCTTCCAATATACAGTCATGTATATTTCCCGACAAAAGCGCGCGAAAATTATGCTGCAATGTACAAGGTCAAGGTACAATGTATACTCCTGCAAAGCGTGCGTGTATTGATTTTTTTATACAAACTTTGTAGCGCAGAGAACATTGAATTTTGTTGACTTCGGTTAAAAGTTTCTTTGGTATTTATTAACGAAATTATATCGCGAAAAAGTTTATATTTCCTCTAAAATAATTTCAAATCGAACACGCCGAATCTTTATCGTTACGGTATTTTAGTAGAGTAATTATTTTAACACTAATTGTATAGTAAACTGATTAAAGAAGACATCTGGGCGGAACTGGATTTTAAGTGTTTGACGTTATGAAAACACGCAAAGCTTGTCTACTGACCTATTGTGTAGACTGCTGTCTGCGGTGTTTTGACAAAAGGGATTAACATGTGTGAATGTCACTCTGCCGATTTGGTCCATAATTACTGGTAAACATTGTTTAGAATGTCGACGCAACAAGAATACAACTGTGAATATTAAATGCAATTATCAACTCAATAGTTACCACCTTTTAGCGATCAATGGAATAACCTACAAACAAAGAGAAAATCAATGCATTAGCGAGCAGAGAATTGACTTTGTTCCGACAATTAAAACCATTCCTTATGCATTCGTTGAACGTGTTTACTTGAGTAAGTTATGCCTGTAGACAGGAAGCGGCTTTTCTTTGATTACGTCAAACTGTCAATTCACACAGATTTGCGAGATTTTTAGGGTCCTTGGTCATTTGTATACATGTTCAGTATAGAAAATCACCTGCTAACATGAAAACTTTGGATTAAATTATCAAAATAAAAACAATGTTGCAAACTGTGTTTATATTAATTGGTAAGTATTAGTTAAAAGACGACGTTTTGTGTGTCGTAAATCAACGAGTTTTCTATACAACAACAACTACTTCTACAACCACGTCGGGATCGATCTATCTTGGTTGTTTTTTTTTATTGTAAATATTATACTACATGTACATGTATGTACTTGTAATAAATGTAATTTTATTTGAAAATCAGGAAGTCAAACAAAATTAAATTGATCGTTATCTCGTAAAACGCGAAGTTTCCCCCGCGTTGCCAACGCCGAGGGCCGCCGCGTTGGCTTATCAGTTTTGCCGATCGTTAACCGCCGCGTCCAAAATCATGCAAACGCCGCGTATAGCGGGATTTTCTTAATCTCCCTCCAGGTCGAAACCCGCGGAGTATGGAGGGAAATTGGGGAAAACGCGTGGAGTGTACTGTAAATTATATTGTTTCACATGTTTTTCATTAAATTAAACGCTTGCATTTATTCAGCTACTGCCGTTTGCATTTTTTGCTACTGACGTTTGCCATTCCTAAACAAACTACTGACGTTTGCCATATTTGTTTTCACTCTTTAAACATTTATTCAATATCTGGTAGATATTTGTGTTTGTTTATGCATAGACATATGTAATATATGTTTGTCCGGTAAAGCATAGACAGTTCTGTGATCGTTTATTTTCGAGAACACGGACTCTTTGTAATTTTACTACTGACGTTTGCTTCTTAAATGGAAATTTGAGCCGAAGTGTTCTCGAAAACCATAGCAACACACAAAACGCGTGATATACCGATCGAAAGCTATATGCATGCCATATTGCGTGCACTAGGTCGTATGAAAGTCAGAGGATGATCAGCAAAGATATTGGAAAACCTACCTTTCGCGGCTGTTTGTTGAAATAAAATGACTACTGACGTTGACTTTTGTGGTCACGTGACAGTTTTTGTTCATTCACAGTGATGTCCATATATTTATTAAAAATACATGTTTATCAAAAAATCTTAAAAAGCTTTTGCCCTTAAATTAGGTAGCACCTATAATCATATTATATTTATTTGAATATATTAAGCTCCTAAAAATAAATGAATAAATAAAAATAAATACTATCCTGGGAACGTTACTTCCACCTGTAACAAACTAATGACAATAACAAAACAGTGAAGCACTCAGGTTGTATCTTACCATTCGATTTATTTTTGGACACACATATAACTGTTGGAATAATTGTAATTCATATAAAATAATAAATGTCTTTCACAAATTAGTCACGAAATTCCGTATTTTTGTTCAACTGTCATCCCACTTTCTCCTTCTTAACTTCCATATTTTCCTTGTGACTGATGTAGATTCTAAATGCCGTACTGAGAGGATCAAGTTTCCGGTATCTGAATCTGAATCGATACGTTGCAGGGCCTTGTAGGGCGTAGGTCGCAACGGGAGAGAGACTAGTCCAATTGTGGATTAAGCAGCGCAGTCCTGAAACTATTGACGGAAGCCGCGCACACAACACTGTCACTAAGTTTGTTCCAGTCTTATACAGTTCTGGGAAAGAAGGAGTTTTTAAATTGCTCGGTTTTGCACACAAAAGTTTTAAAGCACTTTGTATTATTTGTCACTTGGTTTTCTAGAATGTTTGTAGCTTGATAGTCATTAAATAATTTAGGTTTAACGTTTCTTTTATTTCTTGCTGGTGTTAGTATGTCATGACAAGGTATGACAAGGGTATGACTAGATACCGAAAACAGTACTGTGACAAATACTTTACACTCCAAAAAAACGTTATGCATCCCCATATTTATACAAACAATTGAAAATGGTTGACAACGACTGACGAACAAACACAGAATTCATAGGTTGCATATTTTGTTTATTTTAAAGTAACTTTCTGTACAAGAATAATCCAAGTGCAGAGAAATAACTGGTTCCGAGCGGAAAATAACACGGAAATTCAAACACAAATAAAAATAAATTACATATCTGCTTTTTATATGGGGCAATATGTATATAAGTTGAAAAAATATCTCTAACATACGAATAAGCTCTATATGTTCAACCAGAGCACTACTCGATATGCTTTATTAATTTAAGAGTTTATTACACAAATGTTATTGATGCCAGAATGAATTACATGTATTAAAAATATAAGTGTCCATTAATGTGTCTAACTGTTCCCACATAAAAGGTTATATGCAACGGAAACATAAACTCAAATGATTTTATTAACATATAGCCGTCGTCAAATAGGTATGTGTTATTTTATTGACTTTCATGCCAATATAAGTAAATACACGAGAACTGTAAAAAACGTATATGGTCAGTTATTATGTAGTTAACAATTGCTTCAAAGCCACTCAAAATTCTTTGTTACATTAAGATATTTAGTTCGGATCTAAATATGTTACTGCTCAAGTTAAGAGTTACATTAAGTTAATGGCTTGATTGTCTCGCTTTTGCATATTACTACGGAATCCAATAGAACAAGTTTTGAGGCAAGGATTAAGTAACAAGTGATTCAAATGAAACTAAAAATAACATTTTGATAAAATTTAGTAGACGAGTTGCATTCTTAAATGCATAGAAAGGAAACATTATATAGAATAACAGGTTAATGTCTGATCTTTTTGAAATATATCAAACAAGGCTTATAATAATGTAACGGCGAGGCTTGCCGAGCTGTTATTTTATTCGCACCAAGCCTGATATATTACAAAAAGATCAGGCAGTAACCTATTTTTCTGTTTATCATACCTCTACGTCTCCGATTTTAAAGAATATATTGAATGAAAAAATCGCTAAAAAGCTGCATTTTTAGCGGGAAAGAATACTACTTTTGTCGTTTGACGTGAATAATTAAACGTCATGAGCACGTGCGCTTAATATTTGTAAACAAGTTTTTTGCTGTTTGTGCTGCATTTTGTGTTTAAAATATATTACATCTTGGTATCAAATTGTTTGTTTTGCTGACTCTGATTCTATTTAACTAAAAATGAAATCTACTTTATAGTTGATTTCGAGTGAAATTAAACCATTAAAAACAGCCTCCACTCTTCACAATCAACCTCCGTCTGTTGTAAACCAAGCCACTTATCTTGGCGTTGAAGTAAGCTCAACTTTAAACTGGTCACCTCACGTAAATAAAATAAGTAGTAAAGCAAGCCAGAGCTTAGGATTCTTAAAACAAAACATCCATTCTTCTTAAATGGAAACTAAGGCAGCGGCATATAATGGCATTGTTAGACCATCTTTGGAATATTGCTCTAGTGTGTGAGACCCTTACCATCAGAAAGATATTGATAAAATTGAAAATGTTCAGCGTCAAGCTGCCAGATTTGTAACGAATAATAACAGCAAGACACCGGGCACGGTCACAAATTTAATTAAGGATTTGAATTGGAATACATTGCAATCAAGATGACAACAAGCTAGACTCATTTTGTTCTATAAAATAGTATATAATCATGTTGGCGTCAATCCCCTTCACTATCTAACTCCATTCATTAGACACTCACGCCATCACCATCACATGGCATACCAAATTTTGGTTTAAGTGTAATTCGGTAATGATATTCGGTACTCAGTTGTAATTCGGTGAAAAGTGGAATTCGGTTGTAATTCGGTGAAAAGTGTAATTCGGTTGTAATTCGGTGAAAAGTGGAATTCGGTGTTTCCATGCACCCAATACCACCAAGTACAGCTGATTACCACAATTTTTCTTTCTTTCCAAAAACAGTTGTACAATGGAACACACTTCCATCTTATGTAGTCAGCGCTGATACGATCCCTGGATTTAAATCAGTGCTGTCTACATCAGTGTTCCTTCCTTAGATCACATGTTTCTGCTTTTATCCTGTTTTTAACCCGACTTATATTCTCACCACATGTACAGTTGTATATGTATATATTTAAGTCTTAAGGGCTTAATGTGATAGGTTTTGCATTTTTGTATCACTGTTGATAGGATTTTCCTGAGTGGATTGAGTAACTCGGGAAACCTATCAATCTATTTCTTTTTCACCCCCACGCATGGCCATAATGTATCAGTATTGAACATAGCCATTATCATAAAAGAAGAAGAAGAAGAAATGACCTACCTAGCTCCTATATGTATCATCGACTGATATAAAAATTTCCTGTTAAACTGATATAAAAAATATATCATGCAACGTTATATCAGGTAGATATAAATGCAGCCGTGTGATAAAATAAGATTTCTCTCCAGGTGGTGCTGCTAAAATAGAAATTTGCGAACGGAGAAAATAATAAACAAGTAGGGATGCGTCTGGTGAATTAGAAACAAAGAGGACTGGGTTTAGGAAAGAAATAGTCTCAAACCTCGATGATAATGAAGATACCATTTGTTTTTTACCGATTGCTCACTGATCTTGTATCCCAAAATAAAGAAATAGGGAAATTTAATTTTGCTGCATTTGAGTATATTTTTAAGTCGATTTCAATACAGATAATTTAAATGTTTGTTTAGAGACACACAATGGATGCGCCCATTGGCATTGATTAGTAGATTTCCTTTGATTGACGGACTAAATTAGCCAAACATATTTTTCTTCCCCCAGAAGCACCATAGATTGTGAAGACATGGTTAAATAACGATGCAATAGGTAGTGATACTGATACATTCAAATGCAGCATTGTTGTTTTTAAGAACAAGGCTGTCAAAGGGGCCTTTTCACGTTTTGCTAAATTGACAAAATAAACATGATAAATGGTAGTCCATATAAACGGACTTCCAGAGCCTTTGATAATTTTTGCTACGGCGGCTCTGGCAGTCCATATGCACCCCTTCATAAACATGGGTGCAGTTTAGCGCTGAGAATCTGTGCGCTTCACTAAACAGACGTCGTTCGAGACAAATTGAGGAAAATAATGAATAAACTTCATAAACATGTAAAATTTACCTGAAAGGCAACCTACGGATGTTATCCTTTTCATGCACCCTATAAAAACACGACAATGTTTCAACACACTTTCCTTGCTGACATGTTTTATGTGCAAATTTGAAACAGTGTATTCTGTATCGAATAACACAGCGTTATCGACTTTGTAGGCTCCAACACATAACCAGACGTGCAAAATATTGGTGTACTGCAACCTAACTAATATTGGGTCAATTTTCCAATATGGCGGATACAGCGCACAAAAGCAAAACTAAGTCAATAAAAAGCAATTATTTATTGTTTTAATGGTACCATTTTATGAGTTTGTGGTTTTGACAGGTAAACGTTGATAAGATCTTGCAGTTTCAGTGTTCCTTAACCATTGCATTGTTGATTAAGTTTTGCACCCATGGGCAAGAGCCGGCGTTTTGCAACTATCAGCTAACCATTGGGGTATAAAGCTGAGAGTTGAATTATTGCAACTAGATAAATGGAGGATAACACTTTTTTTTCAGATCAGGATCCTTGCTACACTTTGGGGGATTGGGACCAAGGCCCTTAGAGGGGGGAATTTAGTGTCATTTGGGGCGAAAAGGGGAATTTTAGAAGATCTTTTCCAGGGTTGTCATTATTAACCGATTGCCGATCAAATTCATCAGTAAATATCGCCAGAAAATCCGTTGTTTTACCCGAATCTTTTGAATTAAGATCGGAAGTTTTGATCACACAAACCGACAATAATTGATGAGGAATAACCGTAGTATAGTAGAGCGACGCCTGGTCATACAGTCAGTCCATTAACTCCGCCTAAGAGCTACTGTTTTCAATGAATTTCTCAGCGAGCGGCCAATATTGATTTTTCCAGCTGTCAATCAAATTCTTCTTGGTAAGCACATCAACCAATCAGCGCTCAGGCAGCCGAATACACGCCGACCCCACATGAAACTGCATCAAATAGCTGTTCATAACACCGACCGTATCTCAGCGAATGTAGCACTGTAGAGCGTAATTAACTTTTTTTTTTAGTCAGGGAAAAAGTTTCCACATATTAAAAAATGCTTTTCGATTTTCTACCAAAATAAATTATATTAGGGACCTCTGCGCTACGAAGTTGTTATTCAGCATCTTAATATTAAAGTCCACGCTTTCCCCGAGGAAGAATGACGTGATGTTATACATGAAGTCTAATTTTGGCATGATTTTCATCTGTACATGAAAAACACGAGAAAAGTGTCTCTGTTGCTAGAATTTTCTAAATTTTCCGTGAATAATGAAATCTGAAAATGATTTCGGATAACACATTTAATTATACGCATTTGAAAATACTTCAATTAAATAATGCATTTTGTTATACAAATGGTCATAACACATAATATAATAAGTAGGTAAATAACGTGTTTTGAGATTGCCAAACTATGCATACATATAGGTCTACATGCATGAATGACCTGACAAGTTATATCACTATCCCGAATGAAAGGTACTCGGTAAAATTTAAAGAAAGACGCTTTTTATTCTCAGAAAATTAACTTTCACTTTAGCAAACTTTTCTGAAAGGAGGTACATGTACATGTAACAGTTTAGATTGAGTCGTTGATTTGTCGTTATTACTTAATATAAACGGTTCTCAATGCTCTCAAATCGCGTCACGTGATTCACGCATTTTCAATGGGAATTCCCCAATCCTACAATTCAGTTTGTGTATGCACTTGCGTTAAATGTCGGCCGACATTCATCGTCAATATTGGCCGTAATTTGGTTTAAAAAAAAAGAAATTGTATGATACTGGATTGTCGGGTAGTGGATAGAATTGGAACATGAAAAGATCTATCAATATAATATGTTTTAACGTTGTACAGTATACTAAAAATGTGGAAATCTTAAAATTTTCTATTCTTTTTAGACCTCATTTTAACTTTTTTATGCTCTGAGAATAGCAGTATTTTGTCCCTAAAATGTCTAGAATTTGTTTTTGGTTGGCCCCCCTACCAAGGCCTTGTCCTGGACCTACAAAGGGGCCTAGGCACCTTGACCCCCGGCCCAATCGCTTACTATTCCAAAATAATCCTTTACAATCATAATGACAACCTTGATCTTTTCACCAACCATTCAACACTTACAATTGCTATATTTTAACAGAATTTACAAAAATATACATTCGAGTAGTTTTCTGAGAAAACAGGGCTTAATGCGTGTGTGTAAAGTGTCATCCCAGATTAGCCTGTGCAGTCCACACAGGCTAATCAGGGACAACACTTTCCCCCTAATCTTGATTTTTGGTAAGGAGGGACTTCCTTGAAACTAAAAATACCATAAAAGCTGAAAGTGTCGTCCCTGATTAGCCTTTGTGGACAGCACAGGCGAATCTGGGACGACACTTTACGCACATGCATTATGCCCAGTTTTCTCAGAACACGATTCATTTAATCAAAGATTAATAGCATGATACTTGCTGGCAACATAGGTATAAAAGTTTAAAAAAAATTGTGTGAGGGGGAAATTTTTAGCTGAAATAGGGAAAAAAAGTATACTATAAAGTATTTTAAGGGGGGAATGGGGCCAAATTTCGGCCCCGAAAATGGCCAAACGAGGGCCCTGGTCAGATTCTCAAATTTTCGTTGTAACTATGATATTTGTGAGGAAACAGTAATACTGAACATTTACTATGCTCTAAAATATCCATTATGTGCATCTTTTGACGATCTGAAAATTATAAAGCATTGCAATGCCAAACTATTGAATAGTTTGGAGAGTTCTGTTGTTGTTGTTATATTTTGTGATAGTTCTGCTAGGAGGATCGCTTATATAAAGTATAAAAAACACCGCACATTGTATGAGCACGGATAGCCAAGTGGTCTAAGAGGAAGACTTTTACCCCCAGGGCTCAGTGGTTCGAGCCAAGTTCATGGTTACTTTTTCTTTTTTTAATTTATCTTTAATATTTTATTATGTATACATTCCATAACACATACAACAAACAATTATATTTCTCATTCTGTTATCATACAGTATTTTTTTTGCTTGATATTTTACAGCTTTTGCCTTTTGCTTTTTTGATTACATTGGAAAAATGATACGTTATTAACTGATCAAGACCTATAACTGTAACCAGCTGTTTAGTACAATTTATACAAACATGTACATGTATGTACCCTTTTGAACTGATGAAAGTTTAGTTTAGGTTTGCCTGTTATTTGAAAGTCAAAAGCTGTGAAGTCTTCTAAAGATATTGAAGTAAACCTTTACTTATGTTATATGTATTCAAAGTTTTTAGCTCGGCGTTTTCAGAGAAACCTGAGGTATTGTCATAGCTAGCTCGTCGTGTCGTCCCCCGTCCGCATCGTGCTAAAACCTTAACATTTTGTTAAGGTTTTGAACATTGGCTCTAAAATCAAATTGCTTCCACCTACAACTTTGAAACTTCATATGTGGATGCAGTGTTTTTTTATGGCAATTTCGGGGTGATTTTCGGCCCCATTCCCCTAAAAAAAGAGTATATATTTTCCCCTAATTTTGTAGAAAAAATCCCCTCCAGAAGTATTTTTTTTTTATTATTATTATTTTTTTTTTAGAAAGAACTGTCGTGATAAATATATCTCAAATTTATTTCATTAACAACCAACAAATTATATAACTATAATTAAAATGATTTTTTATTATTATAAAGAGTTATATAAAATTAGTTTTGTCCGAATCAGTGGACTTTTCACATGAATTGCATTTTTTTCCCAAAATGGCCAGGAAAAGGCCTTATGTATCTATATTGTGTCAATATTTGTTTATAAAAACATTCCAATTTGGTCCATTTTACTGATTAAAAAATTGCTCAAATTTGCCATTTTATCAATTTAAAAAATCCCATAGACTCAAATTGGCTAGGAAAACTGAAACTGTGCATGACTGCTGAACTGTCTGAAAATAATGTTGAAAAAATCATTGATATATATTTAAGAAAAAGGACAGACACATTCATTTGTGAATATTACATTCATACATACACGTTTATTCATATAATAAATCTCATTACGTATAAAACGTGAATTTTTAATTTTCCCCTTTTCCTAAAAAATGACGCGTTTTTCCCCTTTGGACGGGCCCCGCCACCATTCCCCTATAGGTGAAAAAAACACTGGGATTCACCTTGATGAGTTCTACACGCCAGACCCATTTTTGGGTCACTAGGTCAAGGGTCAAGGTCACTGTGACCTTTAAAAAAATGTATATTAAAAAATCTGACAAGCTTTTATTTATTCAAAACTGCTGTAGCCGAGCCTGGCACCTGTTACGCGGTGCTCTTGTTATAAACAGTCATGGACCAAGACCTTTAATTTTTAGCTCGGCGTTTTCGGAGAAAACCCGAGGTATCGTCATAGCCAGCTCACCGTCCGTCAACCGCGTCTTGCTAAAACCTTAACATTTTTTAAGGTTTTGAACATTGGCTCTAAAATCAAATTGCTACCCCCTACAACTTTGAAACTTAATATGTAGATGCACCTTGATGAGTTCTACACGATACACCCATTTTTGGGTCACTAGGTGAAAGGTCAAGGTCACTGTGACCTTAAAAAAAAAAAAAAAAAAAATTCTGACAAGCTTTCATTTATTCAAAACTGCACCCGTAGCCGAGCGTGGCACCCGTTATGCGGTGCTCTTGTTAAACATGAATGCAGACCTATGGTGGGATTGCATTTGATCCCAGTTGGGACATAGTAGCTTTAAATGGAAAAATTGGCAGTTTGTAGAGGGCTGGAATGCAAATTGAGAATGACGCGGTTGATCCCCAGCCCATCCATATGATTTGTGCACTTATTATCACCGGCCAAAGGCGGAGGGATATTGTTTTGGCGTTGATCGTCCTCCTGTCTTTCCGTCCGTCCGGCACTTTTGTGTCTGGAGCCATATCTTGGAAGTGCTTTGGCGGATTTCATTGATACTTGGTATGAGTATATATATTGATAATAGGATGATGCACACCAAACGACATTGTACACCAACGGATAATAAGGGAGTTATGGCACTTTGTATTTTGAAAAATGCTTTTTGTGTGTGTCCAGAGCCATATCTTGGAAGTGCTTTGACGGATTGCATTGAAACTTGGTATGAGTATATAATTATATGGATAAGAGGATGATGCATTTTGGCGTAGTCCATTTGTCCAGAAAACTTTTGTGTCCAGAAGTATATTGGCAGGGGATATCAATTAAACGAATTTGCTTGTTTATCATCAAAAACTTTCTACTTTCGTTTTCCCGCTTGCTCTGATCCCTCTTATTCCAATAAGGCAGTTTTCAGTATTTGCACTATTCACTGGCAAATCTTAGGAAAACAGTGGACTTGGTAATTGAATGTTGTGCTATGTATATTGTTGAAAAATCCAGCTACACATGTATCAAAGATTTCTGCTCAATATCTTGAGTTTGGATGGAGGTTATGTGCTGAGCATGAAGACTTTCATTCAAACTTAATTAAATTTAACTTAATTGTTGGGTAAACAGTTAGAAAATATAGTTTCTTGGCATGTTCATTTTTCTTGTTTTAATTGTTATTGTTATTTACATTTATAAGCTTACATCAGGTGGCCTACAGAACATGTTCATCATACATGAATCAGAATAATAGTTAAGTGCGCCATCTTGGGACAGCCCTGGTTCTCATTTTCAATTTTTAGCTCGGCTGTTTTCGGAGAAAACCGAGGTATTGCCATAGCCTGCCCGTTGTGTTGTGTCGTTAGCCGGTGTCGTGCTTAAACCTTAACATTGGCTCTGAAATCAAAGTGCTTCTACCTACAACTTTGAAACTTCATATGTAGATGTACCTTGATGAGTTCTACATGCCACACCCATTTTTGCGTCACAAGGTTTAAGGTCAAGGTCACTGTGACCTCTTAAAAAAAAAAATTGACAAGCTTTCATTTATTCAAAACTGCACCTGCAGCAAAGCGTTGGCACCCATTATGCGGTGCTCTTGTTAGAATATGAAGTTCAGTTCAATACTTTAGTGATATTTGTCAATTTGACATGTAACAAGGTACAGTGCTCAAGCTAGGATTTGAAAAGGGCAGGGGGGGGGCTTTTTGTCAGAAGGGCACTTTCGACGCGCAGTATTTTGTCAAAAGGGCACTTTT
This sequence comes from Dreissena polymorpha, assembly GCF_020536995.1. Lineage (NCBI taxonomy): Eukaryota > Metazoa > Mollusca > Bivalvia > Myida > Dreissenidae > Dreissena > Dreissena polymorpha. The sequence continues at coordinate 19,820,362 of NC_068364.1, read as the reverse complement.
GAGCGCGCGGGCATTTCTGGAATGCTTATGTGTTATTAATAATTGTTAAAATATATTATTCCCACTATATGAAATCATTATAAAACCATTCAAACATAATGTCTACAAGGAATGATAAATTAAATACAATGTAATAAGAGATTTATTTATTATCACATGTAAAAAAAATATTATTTTTTTTGTTTTTTAAGTAAGGGTAGGGGGGGGGGGGCCTGGGGGGGCATGGCGGAGTTTCGGGAGGGCAGGGCAGGGCGCCTTTCAATTTAGGCCTAGCTGGAGCACTGAGGTATTACAGTTGTTCATCAAAGAAACAAGCCTATTTTCATGTTTAATGTTTTAATATTATCTTCAATAGAGAGTCATTTTTCAGATATTTGATGATGTGACATGCTCGCAATGGATGGCGGGCATTCGACAAAGAAGCGTGGCTTCTGCTTCATGCTCGTCCGCAGTCGTATAGGACAGCTGATCCTGGGACTGTTGGCCATCTTTGTTCTCTCAACCTTCATATCGCACTACTACATTTCAAACTTTGGGGCTGATGGTGAACTAGGGTACAGGTAGCATGAGTTTTGGGCATAGATTGATAGTTTGTAAAACTATTGTTTCTGATAGTGAAATAGCAGCAATTCAATTGCATTGTTAAGTAGCAACAATTTCATAGTGGAATAATAACATTTGCTTATTAAATGGCAAGATTTAAAAGTAAGCTTACATTGTATCTGGTATGACACTTCAAACACATGCATTCAGTGCAGTTTTACCAGAACGAGACTTTATTGTCCTTTTTTCCACTCAATATGAATGGCTGGAGGCAAAAAACTGTGCTGAATGTATGTGTTGACATAAGCATGCAAAATAATGTTTTCTGCAAACAAATACGGTTTTATTAATATTGGTAAATTAAATTCAACATTTTGTTCTGCTATTTATCTTAATTACATATAGAATCCAGCATTTATTTTTAACCAGGTTTTCTGAAGGAAAAAACTGTTTATTAGATTTGCGAATGTCGGCGGTCAGGCTGGCTGGCGGGCAGAACAAGCTTGTCCGGGCCATAACTTTGTCGTTCATTGTCAGATTTTAAAATCATTTGGCACTTTTGTTCACCATCATTAGACAGTATGTCGCGCGAAAGAATTACGTTGATATCTCCAAGGTCAAGGTCACAATTTGAGTTTGAAGGTCAAAAATGGCCATAAATGACCTTGTCCGGGCCATAACTTTGTCGTTCATTGTGAGATTTTAAAATCATTTGGCACATTTGTTAACCATCATTAGACGGTGTGTCGCGCAAAAAAATCACATCGATATCTCCAAGGTTAAGGCCACAATTTGAGTTTGAAGGTCAAAAATGGCCATAAATGAGCTTGTCTGGGCCATTACAATGTCATTCATTGTGACATTCAAAAATCATTTGGCACATTTGTTCACCATTATTGGACGGTGTGTCGGGCGAAAGAATTACACCAATATCTCCAAGGTCAAGGTCGCCACAACTAAAAATAGATTGATTTTGTAACTATGTAACTATGAACACTCAGTAACAATGCACATTTTTATTTTGAGTTGTCTCTCTTTATCAGACTTTTTATGCCCCCGGTAGGGTGGCATATAGCAGTTGAACTGTCCGTCAGTATGTGTGTATGTCAGTCTGTCCGTCCGAAAAAAAACATTAACGTTGGCCTTAACTTTTGCATTATTGAAGACAAGAACTTGATATTTGGCATGCATGTGTATCTCATGAAGATGTACATTTTGAGTGGTGGAAGTTCAAGGTCAAGGTTATCCTTCAAGGTCAAAGGTCAAAAAAAATAATTCAAAGCGGCATTCTCATGAAGCTGCACATTTTTAGTGGTGTAAGTTCAAGGTTAAGGTCATCCTTCAAGGTAAAAGGTAAAAAAAAACAAATTCAAAGCGGCATTTCTCATGAAGCTGCACATTTTGAGTAGTGGAAGTTCAAGGTCAAGGTCATCCTTCGAGGTCAAAGGTCAATTTTAGTATTTCAAAGCGGCGCAATAGGGGGCATTGTGCTTCTTACGAACACATCTCTTGTTTTTAGATGGGCGCTTTAGCGCCCGTCTAAAGTGCTTAGTGTGAAATTCAGGTCGATACGGCCTAGGTATGATTAGCCCAATACCAGCTTGCGTATCCGCGCAAGAAAGAGTTGTATAATTTATGCAAGAGGTTTGAGTTCTCCAATTATGTGTATTCACAAATGGAAACATTATATTAATATCGTGTTACTTTCAATATTTTCGAACGGTGTTTAATAGAAAAAAATCAATAAACAATGATCGTATTGTACGAGTCGCGGAGGAGATTGTTTATGAATGATTAAAATAGTTCACTTTCTGCTGCGTGTGCGTGACGTAGTATTTTCGCTCAGCTCATTCATAAATCTGAGGCTGGCGATAAACAAAGGGGAGTCCGTGTGAGAATAACGCAGTAGTATAAGGTTACGCTTGTTTATATTCACAGGTCTCAATTAATAATACGTTGACCACGAGTTCAACAATTATTACAGGGATACGATAGACAACATACAAAAATGTTTCATTATCGCTGAAACTGTTAAAAAACATTTAAATATAACAATAATATTCTCTAAAAAATGTAGTCTTGCTGTTTTGAAATAAGGTTTGGAATTTTGTTTTCTAAATAACTTAATTCAAAACACAAGTTAAATTATAGAGTTTTTTACTTGTTAGTCGCATATTTACCGCATTATAATGTGTGTTATAATTGGCAAACCATACATTAGTAAAATTCAATCTGCCTTCGCACATAGAAGGAATGGGTCAATTAGATGCTGCGTTTCCTTTGCTTACTTCAGTTAGAGTTCAATTATTTACGTAATAGCAATCACAAGGATCCGACTTCAAAGGATTTGCGGAGCGTTCTTACATAATTAAAGTCGAAGTCGCATGGTATTTGCGTTTTGCGTCCTATTTGGTCACGTGGTTCTTTTTCCCGGTTGTTTTGGCATTCATGATATGAGGCTATTAATAGATGCGCCTGTCGATAAACAAAGGAAAGTTTACGGTTTATAACAACGCAATAGGTTACGCTCTCGCATACAACTCAATGACGTAGTACAGGTCGTAAATTGAGAGATTCGGGAAAAAGTTGACGCTTATTTATATTCTCAATTTATAAAACGTTGAACATAAATTCAAATATAACTTCAGCGATACGATAGACAAAAAATTGTTTTTCATAATTGCTAAACCCGAATATAACAAACAATTGATAATAATAATACGAATGCAATAGTAGAAGGTTAGTAGAAGGTTAAGCTTGTTTATATTCACAGTTTTCAATACATAGACAGTTGGATATGAGTTCATCAATTACTACAGGCATACTATAGGCAACCTCGAAAATGCTTTTTAATCGCTAAAACCGAAAACAACTTAATATATTATATTAAATATATTTATAGCAATAAATGTCTTAAAAATGTAGTTGGCGTATACGCTGACTTTGAAATAAAGTTAGCAATTTACTTTTCTAAATAATTAAATACAATTAAACAAAAGTTAAACTATTGTGTTGTGTTTTTCACTTGTAAGCTGCATATTCACCGCATGAAATGTGTGTTAGCATTGTCAAACCACATATTAGTGTGAGTAAATAAAAAATATACTACGGGAGAGCACTTCATATGTGTCCTCATATGCCTTGTTATGAGTATCTTTCTTCACTATCGAAATATATCGTATGTTTTTATTTTATTTAAACGCAGTTTTCTTTCGACACATTTAAATCACACGTCAATAGCGCCGTCATGCGAAAATGGGTCTTATGCGTTTCGGCAAGCGTTTGTTAAACCCAACATGTGCTTTTGCGCAGTCAGGCCATAGGGGATGATGTTCGCTTTAAAATCACTCAATATGTTATGTTTCTCCTTACCAGAAGGAGGGATAGCTGAGTGGGCTATTTATATGATGGACGCATATCTAATAAGACCCATTTTCGCATAACGAGGGTCATTACAAATCTCATTGCGAATTGAAAATGCCACATTTAAGAACAATGCTTTTTGATACAAAATTGAATTGAAAATAGCAAACTTATTAATAATGGCAGCCTATCCACACATTAAGGAATGATTTCCAGACGTGCTGACCAAGTACGGCAAACATTGTGGTATGATAATTAAACGATTTTCTCTTATCGTGACACTATACTATTTCGCTAATGATTGTTTTCTCATCTTGGAGGCGAAAGTGAAATTCTGCGAGATGGATTGTAACGCGTAGTTGTAACAGGGCCACAATTTGTGTCGTTTGAGCATACAGAGAGTAGTCCGGAATTCCTTACACTGAACAGTGCTACATCCTTTGAATTGAGCACATACGCAGTGATGTAGCAAAAATTCAGAGGTTGTATCTCGAATCAGCTTATTAAATATTCGAAAATATTCATGCGTGTCTGTTGGCGTTATGTAAAAGTCACTAAGATGAAAACTGAAACAGCTACGCCTAAAAGCGCATTAGTGCTCTATACCTATGTTTATGTTAGCGTTGTTGACACCGTGTGAACTGCTCGGGTAATAAGTAAAGCTTAAACAGCAATGTTTATATACTTTTATTCCTCCATATACAAGATACGAAGATTGTTGTATATTTTGAATTTGTATATGGTGTCAAAAATCAAAAGTTTTGTACACGGAACTTTCATTATGAATTTATATTCTTGGTGTGATAGTCATTTGATATTAGAAAAAAATATTCCTTTAATATGATGGTGACTGCAAATTTTCTTTATATTAAGTTATCATTACCATTTTCATCATACTTTCTATGCTTTCAGAACTTCCAAAAAGCATGTTGTTTTTATTTTGTCTAAGTTATTTCTATGAAATAATAAGGATGATAAAAAGTGCACACAAAACTCGACCCGTGCGCTATGACACACACTTTATAAAGTTGAATGGCGTCTGTTCATTTCAAACTTGCGATTGATTTTCAAAAATGAATTGCGTGTTAAATTATGCAATAGCGAACATCTTCAGTGCCTTCAGCGCTTTGATTTCTAATTGAAATCAAGGTCAATTTTACACAAGGAGTTACCAATACACATTTTGAATTGTCTCCCTTTATCAGACTTTTTTTCAACTAAAAACCTGGTTTTGTGACAATTTTGTCCCTTGTTTTGTATTTAACTGCTCATCACAAATGTGGGTATTCATATCTAATTTCACAGGTCAAGGTCAACAAAAAATCACCCAGAAGATGCTGACCTTGACAGAGTTCAATGTCACGAGTTGAAAGGTCAGATAACGGAGCTTCGTAGAATTCGTGGGTCTGTAAACAATGAACTCCGGGAGCTAGAAAGCAAGCGGTTGAGTTTGCAGACGGAAATCACAAAAGTCAAAACTCACCTGGAAGCGTTAAGGATCGAACAAGAGAATATTGAGAAGAATATCAAGCAGTTGACGTTGAACCTGGATCAGCTGAAAGTAGAAGTGGACGAATTTTCTAATGGTGACCAGCAGATTTTGAAGGCGCCATTACGATTTATACCGTCATCAATAAGAATTAAGGCAAAATCAGGGACTGAGAATGACCAGTTTCACATTTGTTCGATGTTCACATGTTTCGACTTCTCCAGGTGTTCACTGCTGTCACCATTCCTTGTTTATGTGTATGGTTTGAATAGCCATTTTACTGACAGCAATTTAAATGACTTTATTAAATCTTCCGTTTATCAGGCTTTTGATGGAAATGCTCATATCACTTCTTCCCCTGAGACAGCCTGTATTTACGTTGCCATTTTTGGCGAAATATTTTCTGAAGAGTCCCCAGAAACAATTCAAAATAAGATCAACTCCCTTCGGTACTGGAATGGGGATGGTCTAAATCACGTACTCATTAATCTAGCAAGGTCTAGATCTAATGTGGATCTATTCCATGGTGTTAAAACAGGCAGGGCTATAATTGTGCAATCTTCTTTTGTTGAAACCGGTTTTCGCAGACAGTTTGATATTGTTGTACCACCGTTGCTGGGTAATTCTGATGGAGAAGTGTGGGCAGAATTGCCTCCCTTGAATCCAATAAGGAGGAATTATTTACTTTCATTTTCTGGACAGTTTAAAGATAATGCAAATAGTATAGCAGCAGTTCATAATAATGATATTAAAAAGGCAGGTCCACAGAATTACCAGTCTCGTACCTTACAGGCTGCGTTACATGTTCCAATATTAAACTCAAGTGTAAAACATGTTCAAAATGAACTTGAAGACTTAGAATCAAGTATAGTGCAGCAACTTAAACTTTTTGAAAGTGAAGGTACAGAAAAACTCAGTTTTAATTTTATGTGTGAGTCAGGGCATGAAACGGTCGGCATCAACGGAGAATGGTTACTCTGTGGGAATGAAAATGATAGAGCGAACATTTTGAAACAGTCAACATTCAGCCTAATTATTGCTCCAGCAAATTATACAATTATCTCGACGACAGTGTTTCAGGCGAGACTTTACGAATCTCTCAAGTCTGGTGCTATTCCAGTCATACTTGGGGACTATGCTGAACTGCCATTCAGCGAATTGCTGGATTGGTCAAAGGCGGTCATCATTCTACCTAAGCAGAGAGTCACAGAGCTGTATTACCTGCTAAGAACCCTGTCCAATGTTGACATGATGGAGTTTAAGAGGAATGGACGCAGGTCAGTGTTTTGTCTTTTTTGGGCATTGGGCTGGGGCCCTTTGGATTGGGTAAAATGGCACTGTTTTAACTAAAACTGGGAAATCGGTGTTTTGAATGTTTTGTTATTAAAAACTTTAAAATTGAGAGTGTTTTCAAAATCATATTTACGAAGGTTTGCCCATTAGGCTGCAAAGGAAAATTATCTTAAATCTAAATTTTCATTTTATTTATCTGTTTTTTATATGTTGTGCTATGGTAATGGATTCGAATGACGGCCCAAAATTTGACAAAAAAATTGCAGGTTTTGGGAAACGTATTTCGGGACCAGTAAGAGCGTCGTGACAACCATGCTGGCTGTCGTGAGGACTCGACTCAACATTCCCGCGCCACCGGTACGTGAGGAGCCATCACCGACCGCCGTCAGTAACTTCATTCCAGTGCCACAGAATTTGGGTAAGTCTGCTTGAGGGTTTATCAAATTTCACAATAAAAATAGTAGTCGACATTTTTCTGGACTTAACATTTGACGCACAAAAAATAAAGAAATGCTGTTTTTATCCAGTTTATGTGGAAAGATATTCATTTTTCCTTTAAAATAAATATCATTAAGTTTTTAGTCTGCTTGATTTCCTGTTTGTATGGAGACATGCAATTAAGCATTGTTTTGGGAAAACTGGGCTTAATGGATGTGTGTTAAAGTCGTCCCAGATTAGCCTGTGCAGTCGGCTGCACTGTACACACATGTTTGAAGCCTAGTTTTCCCAGATAACAGCAGCTCTTTCATAGAAACGAAGCCAATATTAAAAGTGGGTTTTTAATGTACCTGAAATAATGGTTTACTCTGCCACTATTGTCCCCTACCGGTGAAACCAGAGGGGACTTATGGTTTGCGCTCTGTCTGTCAGTCTGTCTGTCAGTCTGTCCATCACACTTTTCTGAATCCTGCAAGGACTTTAAAAGTTCTTCATATTTTTTCATGAAACTTTAAACATGGATAGATGGCAATATGGAAATTATGCATATCATTTCATTTTGTTCTTACATCAACAAATCTGGTTGCTATGGCAACAAATATATAATAAAAAAAATAAAACAATCTGAAAATGATCAAGTGTCGCCGGTAGGGGACATATATTGCTTGGCAATAGTCGTGTTATCCCCGCCGAAAAAAAATCGGAGGGGATATAGTAATTGGTCCTGTCCGTCCCTTTGTCTGTCCGTCTGTCCGTCCGGCTGAAACTTTGTCGGGAGCATAACTCCAAATCTATTCAATGGATTTACTTTAAACTTAGAATATAAACAGATGGCAACTAGGAGAAGTGCAGTGACCAAGAACCATAACTCTATCTACCTTAGTTTTTTAATTATCTCCCCTTTTATATAACTTTAAGGAAATTTTTTGTCCGGAGCATAACTCTAAATATACTAGAAGGATTTACTTGAAACTTGAAATATAAACAAATGGCAACAAGGAAAAGTGCAGTGACCAAGAACCACAACTCTATCTACCTTAGTTTTTGAATAATCTCCCCTTTTATATAATTTTAAAGTTAATTTTTGTCCGGAGCATAACTCTAAATCTACTGAAGGGATTTACTTGAAACTTGAAATATAAACAAATGGCAACTAGGAGAAGTGCAGTGACCAAGAACCACAACTCTATCTACCTTAGTTTTTTAATTATCTCCCCTTTTATATAATTTTAAAGTTAATTTTTGTCCGGAGCATAACTCTAAATCTACTGAAGGGATTTACTTGAAACTTGAAATATAAACAGATGGCAAGTAGGAAAAGTGCAGTGAATAAGAACCATAACTCTATCTACCTTAGTTTTTGAATTATCTCCCCTTTTTATTAGCGGGATTTTTTTCGAAAAAATCTCGGCTTATAGATTGATGTTGTCGGGCGGGCGGGGGGGCGGGCGGGCGGGCGGGGGTGGCGGCGTGCTCGAAAATGTTAAAGTTCTTATTTCATGGTATAACTTTGGTATGCTTGGACCTAGAGTCTTCAAACTTGACATGAAGGTTGGCCAGGATTAACAGATGACCACTGGTCATTTCAAGGTCATTCATTTCAAGGTCAAGGTCACTGTGACCTTCAATATAAAAAATGTTAAAGTTGTTATAACTTTGGTATGCTTGGACCTAGAGTCTTGAAACTTGACATGAAGGTTGGCCATAACTAGTTAGTAACCACTGGTCATTTCAAGGTCATTCATTTGAAGGTCAAGGTCACTGTGACCTTGAATGTAAAAATGTTAAAGTTCTTATTTCATGGTATAACTTTGGTATGCTTGGACCTAGAGTCTTCAAACTTGACATGAAGGTTGGCCAGGATTAACAGATGACCACTGGTCATTTCAAGGTCATTCATTTGAAGGTGAAGGTCACTGTGACCTTCAATATAAAAATGTTAAAGTTGTTATAACTTTGGTATGCTTGGACCTAGAGTCTTGAAACTTGACATGAAGGTTGGCCAGAACTAGTAAGTAACCACTGGACATTTCAAGGTCATTCATTTGAAGGTCAAGGTCACTGTGACCTTGAATGTAAAAATGTTAAAGTTGTTATAACTTTGGTATGCTTGGACCTAGAGTCTTGAAACTTGACATGAAGGTTGGCCAGAACTAGTAAGTAACCACTGGACATTTCAAGGTCATTCATTTGAAGGTCAAGGTCACTGTGACCTTGAATGTAAAAATGTTAAAGTTCTTATTCCATGTTATAACTTTGGTATGCTTGTACCTAGAGTCTTCAAACTTGACATAAAGGTTGGCCAGTACTAGAAGATCACCACTGCTCATTTCAATGTCATTCATTTGAATGTCAGGGTCACTGTGACCTTCAATGTTAAAATGTTAAAATTGTTATAACTTTGGTATGCTTGGACCTAGAATCTCAAACTTGACGTAAAGGTTTGCAAGCACACTTAGATGACCACTGGTCATTTCAAGGTCATTCATTTCAATGTCATTCGTTTGAAGGTCAAGGTCACTGTGAACTTAAATGTTAAAATGTTAAAATTGTTGTAACTTTGGTATGCTTGTTATTGTTGTTCATGTATATGCATGCATTCAAAACATAACACAAGGTTTGCTCATGCCTTGAAAAGTACTTACATTTCATTTTGACCTTTGAACAATATTTCAGTAATTTAAGTATTGCATTGACAAAAACACGAAAGGTACTTTCCTGTCATTTAAATCAAAAATCCGGCTTCAATGCGGTCATCTCCGACCGCGGAACTCTTGTATAACTTTAAAGTAAATTTTATGCGGAGCATAACTATAAATCTACTAAAGGGATTTATTTGAAACTTAAAATATAAACATATGGCAACTAGGAGAAGTGCAGTGACCAATAACCATAGCTCTCTCTACCTTAGTTTTTGAATTATCTCCCCTTAGTTAATGTTTGTCCGGAGCATAACTCAAAATCTACTGAAGGGATTTACTTGAAACTTAAACAGATGGCAAGTAGGAGAAGTGCAGTGACTAAGAACCATAACTCTATCTACCTTAGTGTTTGAATTATATCCATTTATTTAATTTCAAAGTAAATTTTTGTCCAAAGCATAATGAATTATCTCGCTTTATTTGTTTTTACAAATATTCATCTACTCTCTAAAACAAATGTTGTCATACAATGAAATGAAGAATTATTATATAATTTACACATGTATAGGCATAGATACCTCAATTAAGTAAATCCAGTTAATATGATCCTTAATCAGTAAAAAAGATACTCTGGTCTCATAATCACCAATTATTTTCAATTAATGCAGAAATCCAGCTTTGTATTGATGCACATTTTGATTTGTACAGAACTTTCTGGAGCAAATATTTTAATTTGATTTAAATTTGCCAACTTTGTAAGCACTAAAAAATAGGTTTCGCAGGTGGGTATGAATCTTTTCTGATGCATTTTATCATTAGAGAGGAAGTAAGATATTTGCAGAAACTAAATTCCAGTTACATTATAAAGATTAAAAGAAGGGGTTATTTTACTTCTTGCTTTCAAAATATTCTGATCAACATACAGATAACATACATATTTTTTTAGATCTCAACAATAGGATCATCTCCCAGCCAGCCCTATTAGTTGAACCTTAGAGATCTCAACAATAGGATCATCTCCCAGCCAGCTCTATTAGTTGAACCTTAGAGATCTCAACAATAGGATCATCTCCCAGCCAGCTCTGTTAGTTGAACCTTAGAGATCTCAACAATAGGATCATCTCCCAGCCAGCTCTATTAGTTGAACCTTAGAGATCTCAACAATAGGATCATCTCCCAGCCAGCTCTATTAGTTGAACCTTAGAGATCTCAACAATAGGATCATCTCCCAGCCAGCTCTATTAGTTGAACCTTTTAGATCTCAACAATAGGATCATCTCCCAGCCAGCTCTATTAGTTGAACCTTAGAGATCTCAACAATAGGATCATCTCCCAGCCAGCTCTATTAGTTGAACCTTTTAGATCTCAACAATAGGATCATCTCCCAGCCAGCTCTATTAGTTGAACCTTAGAGATCTCAACAATAGGATCATCTCCCAGCCAGCTCTATAAGTTGAACCTTTTAGATCTCAACAATAGGATCATCTCCCAGCCAGCTCTATTAGTTGAACCTTAGAGATCTCAACAATAGGATCATCTCCCAGCCAGCTCTATTAGTTGAACCTTTTAGATCTCAACAATAGGATCATCTCCCAGCCAGCTCTATTAGTTGAACCTTTTAGATCTCAACAATAGGATCATCTCCCAGCCAGCTCTATTAGTTGAACCTTAGAGATCTCAACAATAGGATCATCTCCCAGCCAGCTCTATTAGTTGAACCTTAGAGATCTCAACAATAGGATCATCTCCCAGCCAGCCCTATTAGTTGAACCTTAGAGATCTCAACAATAGGATCATCTCCCAGCCAGCCCTATTAGTTGAACCTTAGAGATCTCAACAATAGGATCATCTCCCAGCCAGCTCTATTAGTTGAACCTTTTAGATCTCAACAATAGGATCATCTCCCAGCCAGCTCTATTAGTTGAACCTTTTAGATCTCAACAATAGGATCATCTCCCAGCCAGCTCTATTAGTTGAACCTTAGAGATCTCAACAATAGGATCATCTCCCAGCCAGCTCTATAAGTTGAACCTTTTAGATCTCAACAATAGGATCATCTCCCAGCCAGCTCTATTAGTTGAACCTTAGAGATCTCAACAATAGGATCATCTACCAGCCAGCTCTATTAGTTGAACATTTTAGATCTCAACAATTGGATCATCTCCCAGCCAGCTCTATTAGTTGAACCTTTTAGATCTCAACAATAGGATCATCTCCCAGCCAGCTCTATTAGTTGAACCTTAGAGATCTCAACAATAGGATCATCTCCCAGCCAGCTCTATTAGTTGAACCTTAGAGATCTCAACAATAGGATCATCTCCCAGCCAGCTCTATTAGTTGAACCTTAGAGATCTCAACAATAGGATCATCTCCCAGCCAGCTCTATTAGTTGAACCTTAGAGATCTCAACAATAGGATCATCTCCCAGCCAGCTCTATTAGTTGAACCTTAGAGATCTCAACAATAGGATCATCTCCCAGCCAGCTCTGTTAGTTGAACCTTAGAGATCTCAACAATAGGATCATCTCCCAGCCAGCTCTGTTAGTTGAACCTTAGAGATCTCAACAATAGGATCATCTCCCAGCCAGCTCTGTTAGTTGAACCTTAGAGATCTCAACAATAGGATCATCTCCCAGCCAGCTCTATTAGTTGAACCTTTTAGATCTCAACAATAGGATCATCTCCCAGCCAGCTCTATTAGTTGAACCTTAGAGATCTCAACAATAGGATCATCTCCCAGCCAGCTCTATTAGTTGAACCTTAGAGATCTCAACAATAGAACCATCTTCCAGCCAGCTCTATTAGTTGAACCTTAGAGATCTCAACAATAGGATCATCTCCCAGCCAGCTCTATTAGTTGAACCTTAGAGATCTCAACAATAGGATCATCTCCCAGCCAGCTCTATTAGTTGAACCTTTTAGATCTCAACAATAGGATCATCTCCCAGCCAGCCCTATTAGTTGAACCTTTTAGATCTCAACAATAGGATCATCTCCCAGCCAGCTCTATTAGTTGAACCTTTTAGATCTCAACAATAGGATCATCTCCCAGCCAGCTCTATTAGTTGAACCTTAGAGATCTCAACAATAGGATCATCTCCCAGCCAGCTCTATTAGTTGAACCTTAGAGATCTCAACAATAGGATCATCTCCCAGCCAGCCCTATTAGTTGAACCTTAGAGATCTCAACAATAGGATCATCTCCCAGCCAGCTCTGTTAGTTGAACCTTAGAGATCTCAACAATAGGATCATCTCCCAGCCAGCTCTATTAGTTGAACCTTAGAGATCTCAACAATAGGATCATCTCCCAGCCAGCTCTATTAGTTGAACCTTAGAGATCTCAACAATAGGATCATCTCCCAGCCAGCTCTATTAGTTGAACCTTTTAGATCTCAACAATAGGATCATCTCCCAGCCAGCTCTATTAGTTGAACCTTTTAGATCTCAACAATAGGATCATCTCCCAGCCAGCCCTATTAGTTGAACCTTTTAGATCTCAACAATAGGATCATCTCCCAGCCAGCTCTATTAGTTGAACCTTAGAGATCTCAACAATAGGATCATCTCCCAGCCAGCTCTATTAGTTGAACCTTTTAGATCTCAACAATAGGATCATCTCCCAGCCAGCCCTATTAGTTGAACCTTTTAGATCTCAACAATAGGATCATCTCCCAGCCAGCCCTATTAGTTGAACCTTAGAGATCTCAACAATAGGATCATCTCCCAGCCAGCTCTATTAGTTGAACCTTTTAGATCTCAACAATAGGATCATCTCCCAGCCAGCTCTATTAGTTGAACCTTAGAGATCTCAACAATAGGATCATCTCCCAGCCAGCTCTATTAGTTGAACCTTAGAGATCTCAACAATAGGATCATCTCCCAGCCAGCTCTATTAGTTGAACCTTTTAGATCTCAACAATAGGATCATCTCCCAGCCAGCTCTATTAGTTGAACCTTTTAGATCTCAACAATAGGATCATCTCCCAGCCAGCCCTATTAGTTGAACCTTTTAGATCTCAACAATAGGATCATCTCCCAGCCAGCCCTATTAGTTGAACCTTAGAGATCTCAACAATAGGATCATCTCCCAGCCAGCTCTATTAGTTGAACCTTTTAGATCTCAACAATAGGATCATCTCCCAGCCAGCTCTATTAGTTGAACCTTAGAGATCTCAACAATAGGATCATCTCCCAGCCAGCTCTATTAGTTGAACCTTAGAGATCTCAACAATAGGATCATCTCCCAGCCAGCTCTATTAGTTGAACCTTTTAGATCTCAACAATAGGATCATCTCCCAGCCAGCTCTATTAGTTGAACCTTTTAGATCTCAACAATAGGATCATCTCCCAGCCAGCCCTATTAGTTGAACCTTTTAGATCTCAACAATAGGATCATCTCCCAGCCAGCCCTATTAGTTGAACCTTAGAGATCTCAACAATAGGATCATCTCACAGCCAGCTCTATTAGTTGAACCTTAGAGATCTCAACAATAGGATCATCTCCCAGCCAGCTCTATTAGTTGAACCTTAGAGATCTCAACAATAGGATCATCTCCCAGCCAGCTCTATTAGTTGAACCTTTTAGATCTCAACAATAGGATCATCTCCCAGCCAGCTCTATTAGTTGAACCTTTTAGATCTCAACAATAGGATCATCTCCCAGCCAGCTCTATTAGTTGAACCTTAGAGATCTCAACAATAGGATCATCTCCCAGCCAGCTCTATTAGTTGAACCTTAGAGATCTCAACAATAGGATCATCTCCCAGCCAGCTCTGTTAGTTGAACCTTTTAGATCTCAACAATAGGATCATCTCCCAGCCAGCTCTATAAGTTGAACCTTAGAGATCTCAACAATAGGATCATCTCCCAGCCAGCTCTATTAGTTGAACCTTAGAGATCTCAACAATAGGATCATCTCCCAGCCAGCCCTATTAGTTGAACCTTTTAGATCTCAACAATAGGATCATCTCCCAGCCAGCCCTATTAGTTGAACCTTAGAGATCTCAACAATAGGATCATCTCCCAGCCAGCCCTATTAGTTGAACCTTTTAGATCTCAACAATAGGATCATCTCCCAGCCAGCTCTATTAGTTGAACCTTTTAGATCTCAACAATAGGATCATCTCCCAGCCAGCCCTATTAGTTGAACCTTTTAGATCTCAACAATAGGATCATCTCCCAGCCAGCTCTATTAGTTGAACCTTTTAGATCTCAACAATAGGATCATCTCCCAGCCAGCCCTATTAGTTGAACCTTAGAGATCTCAACAATAGGATCATCTCCCAGCCAGCTCTATTAGTTGAACCTTAGAGATCTCAACAATAGGATCATCTCCCAGCCAGCTCTATTAGTTGAACCTTAGAGATCTCAACAATAGGATCATCTCCCAGCCAGCTCTATTAGTTGAACCTTAGAGATCTCAACAATAGGATCATCTCCCAGCCAGCCCTATTAGTTGAACCTTAGAGATCTCAACAATAGGATCATCTCCCAGCCAGCTCTATTAGTTGAACCTTTTAGATCTCAACAATAGGATCATCTCCCAGCCAGCCCTATTAGTTGAACCTTAGAGATCTCAACAATATGATCATCTCCCAGCCAGCTCTATTAGTTGAACCTTTTAGATCTCAACAATAGGATCATCTCCCAGCCAGCTCTATTAGTTGAACCTTTTAGATCTCAACAATAGGATCATCTCCCAGCCAGCCCTATTAGTTGAACCTTTTAGATCTCAACAATAGGATCATCTCCCAGCCAGCCCTATTAGTTGAACCTTAGAGATCTCAACAATAGGATCATCTCCCAGCCAGCTCTATTAGTTGAACCTTAGAGATCTCAACAATAGGATCATCTCCCAGCCAGCCCTATTAGTTGAACCTTAGAGATCTCAACAATAGGATCATCTCCCAGCCAGCTCTATTAGTTGAACCTTAGAGATCTCAACAATAGGATCATCTCCCAGCCAGCTCTATTAGTTGAACCTTTTAGATCTCAACAATAGGATCATCTCCCAGCCAGCTCTATTAGTTGAACCTTAGAGATCTCAACAATAGGATCATCTCCCAGCCAACAATAGGATCATCTCCCAGCCAACAATAGGATCATCTCCCAGCCAGCTCTATTAGTTGAACCTTTTAGATCTCAACAATAGGATCATCTCCCAGCCAGCTCTATTAGTTGAACCTTAGAGATCTCAACAATAGGATCATCTCCCAGCCAGCCCTATTAGTTGAACCTTAGAGATCTCAACAATAGGATCATCTCCCAGCCAGCCCTATTAGTTGAACCTTTT
Organism: Dreissena polymorpha; assembly: GCF_020536995.1. NCBI lineage: Eukaryota > Metazoa > Mollusca > Bivalvia > Myida > Dreissenidae > Dreissena > Dreissena polymorpha. The sequence continues at coordinate 19,804,300 of NC_068364.1, read as the reverse complement.
AGATCTCAACAATAGGATCATCTCCCAGCCAGCTCTATTAGTTGAACCTTTTAGATCTCAACAATAGGATCATCTCCCAGCCAGCTCTATTAGTTGAACCTTAGAGATCTCAACAATAGGATCATCTCCCAGCCAGCTCTATTAGTTGAACCTTAGAGATCTCAACAATAGGATCATCTCCCAGCCAGCTCTATTAGTTGAACCTTAGAGATCTCAACAATAGGATCATCTCCCAGCCAGCTCTATTAGTTGAACCTTTTAGATCTCAACAATAGGATCATCTCCCAGCCAGCCCTATTAGTTGAACCTTAGAGATCTCAACAATAGGATCATCTCCCAGCCAGCTCTATTAGTTGAACCTTAGAGATCTCAACAATAGGATCATCTCCCAGCCAGCTCTGTTAGTTGAACCTTAGAGATCTCAACAATAGGATCATCTCCCAGCCAGCTCTATTAGTTGAACCTTTTAGATCTCAACAATAGGATCATCTCCCAGCCAGCTCTATTAGTTGAACCTTAGAGATCTCAACAATAGGATCATCTCCCAGCCAGCTCTATTAGTTGAACCTTAGAGATCTCAACAATAGGATCATCTCCCAGCCAGCTCTATTAGTTGAACCTTTTAGATCTCAACAATAGGATCATCTCCCAGCCAGCTTTATAGGTTTAACCTTAGCTAATATATAATATGGGAAACTTTTTTTATTCTCAATTTTTGAAGCATTTCACAGCAAATAAAAACAACACTAATTTCCCAATATAAGTCAAAACGCTGTGATTTTTTCTCAATCCAAATGGACCCAGGCCCATTCCAAAATGACAAAAAAACTCACATAGTTGTTGTATGCTTAACACTCTAATCAGCAAATGGAAAGCCAGGCTAGCAGGTCATAATTGCTAAGCATACATGTAGCTATAATTTTTGTGAAGCTGGGTCAATATGACCTGCTTGTCTTGCCTGTGAATTTTTTATTACATGTGTAATTTGCCAATTATTTGTTAGTTTAAACCTAAAGCTATTTATTTGACCCAGATTGCATCAAAAGCGTTAGGCTATTTTATTGCTCTTGAATCTGTTAAAATATTTCTAGATTTATAAACAAAATAGATTAAATGAGACTCAATTAAGTTATGACGTTTAATAAACATGTAAAATGGGCAGCATATCAAATCATCAACTCTTGTGCCTTTCCTTCGAAGACAGCATTATGAAATGGCATGAATTAAAAGAAAACAAAAGATACAAAAGAATGCATGCAATACCGGTAGTTTGTGTTGGCGATTTTTTCATTGACAATGTGTGTATGTAGATTTTTGGCCTATGGTATTTCACATTTGTCCGGCCCCATATCAGGCGATGTTACCAGGTATTTCTAACCTGTGTTTGTTAGTAACACATGTGCTTTATACACGATATCTACGCAGCCCCAGACCCAGACGAGGTGACAGACGAAGTTCTGGGCCCTGTGGAACCTCCGTTCCCCTCCCAGACCTTCAAACAAAACTACACTGTCTGGACCCTGCGAGACCCCTTCAACATGCCCGGGGACCCCTTCCATCTATTCCCCTTCCTGCCCTTCGAAAAGTTCCTGCCTTCAGATTCCAAGTTCTTTGGTAAGATTGTATTAGCCTTGGTTTTTCAAAACAGGGCTTGTTGTATGTGCATGAAGTTTCATCCCAGATTAATTGTGCATTCAGCACAGCCTGATCTGGTATGACACTCCCTGATTAGCCTGTGAAGACTGCACAGGGTCACATGGGACAACACTTTACACACATGCATTAAGCCCAGTTATCCCAGATTGAGGATCATATATTTCCAGTATTGAAGTCCACATTATTTCAGAGAGCTTGATGGTAAATTCTGTGATAAGGTCTAATTAATTCCTTCTGTCTGACTGTAAATAGCAATGTTGATATTGATTACTGACCTTTTAATAGTTCCTACCATCTGACTTCAAGTTAATTTGTAAGTTCAACAAATATTTAACTAATATATGTATTTAAAGTACCGCCCAGATTAGCCTCCCCAGTCTGCACAGGCTTTTCTTAGAACACGGCTCATATGTTTTCTGTCTCACTCATACAAAAGGATTGTGCATTTTTGCATTAAAGTTAATCATGGACGGCACTTTCATCTTTATCATTTTTAACCAGGTTTTCCGAAGGAAAAAACTGGTTATTAGATTGGCGAATGCGGGCGGGCTGGCTGGCTGGCTGGCAGGCTGGCTGGCGGGCTGGCGGAACAAGCTTGTCCGGGCCATAACTATGTCGTTCATTGTCAGATTTTAAAATCATTTGGCACATTTGTTCACCATCATTGGACGGTGTGTCGCGCAAAAAAATTACGTCGATGTCTCCAAGGTCAAGGTCACACTTTGAGTTCAAAGGTCAAAAATGGCCATAAATGAGCTTCTCCTGGCCATAACTATGTCATTCATTGTGAGATTTTAAAATCATTTGGCACATTTGTTCACCATCATGGGACGGTGTGTCGCACGAAAGAATCACGTCAATATCTCCAATGTCAAGGTCGCCACGACTAAAAATAGATTTAAAAAAAAAAAAACTTACAAAGGGGGTTAATTTTGTTTGTTCATTTCAAAAGTTCAGTTTGAGTTTTCTCCCTTTATCAGATTTTTTTTTCACAATGAAAACCTGGTTTTGTGAAAATTTTGTCCCTTGTTTTTTTTAAGTACAGGGTAAGTCGTTTTTTGATGAAAATACAGTGTAGGCGGAAAGTGTAGTCCCTGATTAGCCTGTGCAGACTTCACAGGCTTATCTGTTTAGACACTTTACACACATGAATTCAGCCCAGATGTCACAGAGGCTCATACATTTTCTGTCTCACTCACATCTATGCATTGCATAATTATTGAATAAGTGGTAAAATGTGTATAAAAAATTCAGAATCTCACTTTCATACATTTATTGTCTGAAAAACTGGACAATCTTATAAGGCTGCTGTTCCTTATTTATATTGTGCATAATTCATAACTTAAAACAGATAAATTAATAATGATATGATTATTAAGGTCAACTAATATAACTACTTGTACTATTTACTGCAACTCATTCTCAAACAAGACATTCATTTATAATAACCCCTATCAGTTTCATTTCATGCCTTCTTACTTACATGACAGGTGCTGGGTCGGGGTATCGACCAATCAACAAAGGGGAGGGTGGATCTGGCAAGGAGTTCTCGGAGTCCATTGGTGGAAACCATCCAAGGGAACAGTTCACAAGTAGGTCACGTGGCTACTAGTATGTCATTGTGGTAAAGGTTTATTTCTGTATGGTGCATAAGATCATTGTGTTCTGCAGGGTTTAAATGGTGTGTATTAAGAAAAAAATGTGCGATTTCATGTTGATTATCTGATAGTTCTTAATTGAAATAAGCAATAATTAGCCCGGCTGTTTTGGGAGTAAACCTGAGGTATTGTCATAGCCTGCTCGCCCTGCTAAAACCTTAACATTGGCTCCAAAATCTAAGTGCTTCCACCTACAACAATGACACTTCATATGTAGCTGCTCCTTGATGAGTTCTACACGCCACACACATTTTTGGGTCAAAGATCAAGGTCAATGTGACCTCTAATACTAAGTATTCTTCTGACCAGCTTTCATTTATTTATTTCATTTATCACAAAACTGCACCGCAGCCGAGCATTGGCACCCCCTATGCGGTGCTCTTGTTTTGGCTTTGTTGCAAGCTATAATAATTGTGTCAATAGTTGTGTGGCATTTTGGGAGTTCGTTACTGCAATGTTGTCCCCATTAGTTTATGAAGATGATAACTTAAGAAGATTTTGCTCCATCATACTGAAACTATAAAAAAGGAATATAAAGCTTTGTTTTGTTTGCATATTTTTTTACTTATTTATGTTTTGCCTCTTTTGATGTCTTTAGGAAACATTGTACAAAAGTTGTAGATTACTAATAGTATTAAACCAACCCTATAATGCTTCGATCAAGACTTTCACCCAGTCAAAGCTTATACTAAAACCCATATTATATGGCGAATTTGCATTTTCCAGTTGTAATGTTGACATACGAGCGTTCTGATGTCCTGATCAAGGCTGTGACGCGTCTGAAAGGTTTGCCACACCTCAACAAGGTGATCGTTGTCTGGAACAACCCAACAGTGCCCTCCGAAAACCTCGGCTGGCCAGAAATTGGGGTCCCAGTTGTGGTAATGTAGCCATTAGCTTGATTTGTATAATATGGCTTTTAACAAATCCGCTTTGCTCTAGGAAAGTTGGACTTGAGTCTTGTGCGAAAAAGTGTCCTTCTAGATGAACGCTTTGCAGTCTGCACAAGAAAGACACTCTGCTTTTATGGAATTTTTCATGTATACATGTAGGTAGTCTCTTTTAAACAAAAATCCACTTTAGGCAGAAAGAGTTGGTCCTGATAAGCCTAGGTGGATTGCGCAGGCTAATCTGGGACGACACTTGACGCTCATGCATTTGAGACCAATTTTCTCAGTACAAGGCTCAAATAGTTGTGTGTGTCTGTCGCCAAAAAATAGGGAGTGAGGTCATATTATTGGACCCCATGTAACAAAGAAGAATGGGGAAAAAGAACTGAGTACTCTGAGTACTACGGCACTTTTTAATGAACAGAACTCGGGGCTTGCATAGATTGTTCATAAGGGTATAAAGTCATGCTTACACAATCTTAATGTTTTATGTCTTAAATAAAAAAAGATTCTGAACGATTTTGCTTGATAGAGAAAAAAAATAATTTACTGTTTAAATGAGCAGATAAACAAAACAACACAATTTGTAATGTGTTTTTGTGTTCTGATGAAACAAATCACCGAAATTAAAGCAAGTTTTATACCAAAATTACCTGGAAGCTTTAAAATGCTAATCATTAAACAAGAACTATGTAACGTTTCTTAGGAATTGTGCATAAAGAAGTTGTAGAGCTGATGCTGCACACACCTTATACAGGGATTATATTAAAGCAGAACCCTGCTTTTTAATGCCTGCATTTTCACGGTGCCTATACCACGTGAAATTTTAAGATCTGTGTTGAGAGAATAAAGCGCGACCCAGCTAACATTTTTAATAATGTCTTTTTTAATATTTCACCATTTTTAATGGATAAAGTGGAGAGCCCACTCATTCGTGAGAGTTTTCTATAGGTATCATGATCTTTTAAAAAAAATAAGTATTTTTTCAGTAAAGTGCAACCGCGTGTTTCAAATATGAAGTCCCCACACTGATCCGACATTTTTTTAACCGTTCAAACGCGGTATAGGCACCATGATTTTTAGCTCACCTGAGCACAACGTGCTCATGGTGAGCTTTTGTGATCGCCTTTTGTCTGTCGTCCGTTGTCCGTTGTGCGGCGTCAACATTTGTCTTGTTAACTCTCTAGAGGGCACATTTATTGTCCAATCTTCATGAAATTTGGTCAGAAGGTTGGTCTCATTGATATCTTGGATGAGTTCGAAAATGGTTTCGTTTGCTTGAAAAACATGGCTGCCAAGGGGCGGGGCATTTTTCCTTATATGGCTAAATATGGCTATAGTGAAATCTTGTTAACACTCTAGAGGCCACAATTATTGTCTGATCTTCATGAAACTTATTCAGAAGATTCATCCCAATAATATCTTGGATGAGTTTGAAAATGATGCTGGTTGGTTGAAAAACATGGCCGCCAGGGGGCAGGGCATTTTTCCTTATATGGCTATAGTAAAACCTTGTTAACACTCTAGAGGCCACATTTATTTTCCGATCTTCATAAAAATTGGTCAGAAGATTTGTCTCAATGATATTTTTAATGAGTTCAAAAATGGTAACCTTTGCTTGAAAAACATGGCTGCTAAGGGGCGGGGCATTTTTCCTTATATGGCTGTATATGGCTATAGTAAAATCTTGTTAACACTCTAGAAGCCACATTTATTGTCCTATCTTCATGAAACTTTGTCAGAAGATTCATCCCAATAATATCTTGGACGAGTTCGAAAATGATGCCGGATGGTTGAAAAACATAGCTGCCAGGGGGCGGGGCAATTTTCCTTATATGGCTATAGTAAAACCTTGTTAACACTCTAGAGGCCACATTTATTTTCCGTTCTTCATGAAATTTGGTCAGAAGATTTGTCTTATTGATATTTTGCATTAGTTCGAAAATGGTTACGTTTGATCGAAAAACATGGCTGCCAAGGGGCGGGGCATTTTTCCTTATATCGCTATATATGGCTATACTAAAATCTTGTTAACACTCTTGAGGCCACATTTATAGTCCGATCTTCATGAAACTCTGTCAGAAGATTCATCCCAATAATAACTTGAATGTGTTCAAAAATGATGCTGGTTGGTTGAAAAACATGGCCACCACGGGGACGGGGCATTTTTCCTTATATGGCTATAGAAAAACCTTGTTAACACTCTAGAGGTCACATTTATTTTCCGATTATCATGAAACTTGGTCAGAAGATTTGTCCCAATGATATCTTGGATGAGTTCGAAAATGGTAACCTTTGCTTGAAAAACATGGCCACCAGGGGACGGGGCATTTTTCCTGATATGGCTATAGTAAAACCTTGCTAACACTCTAGAGGCCACATTTATTGTCCAGTCTTCATTAAATTTGGTCAGAAGATTGGTCTCAATGATATCTTGGATTAGTTTGAAAATAATTATGTTTGCTTGAAAAACATGGCTTCCAAGGGGCAGGGCAATTTTCCTTATATGGCTTTAGTAAAATCTTGTTAACACTCTAGAGGCCACATTTACTGTCCGATCTTCATGAAACTTGGTCAGAAGATTAATCCCAATAATATCTTGGATGAGTTAAAAAATGATGCTGGTTGGTTGAAAAACATGGCTGCCAGGGGGCGGGGCATTTTTCTTTATATGGCTATAGTAAAACCTTGTTAACACTCTACTCTAGAGGCCACATTTATTTTCCGATCTTCATGAAACTTGGTCAGAAGATTTGTCCCAATAATATCTTGTTATCTCAGGTGAGCGACTTTGGGCCTTTCAGGCCCTCTAGTTCAATTATCTTGTCTTAGACTCCTGCATATTATCTCCCTTGCCTCAATTGATCAAATTTTTCAAAGAAGCTACATTGTAACTAAAAATATATTTTATGTAATGCATTTTTTGCATAGTATTTAATGGAAGTTTATGCAAATGAAAAAATTAAGAGCCTTATGCAAAAGAAAGAAAATATCCGATCCCTGAAAATTTCATTTGACACCTGACAATTTTAAGCACAGTGTAATTGGACTCCTGATATTTAAAATCTATTGAAATCTCCATTATAAGTGATACCGGTATGTATAAAAATCATACTACAGTAGGAAATAACATACATATGATGTTTACCAACAATTTCAGGTGGTCAAAATGGCAAAGAATAGCCTTAACAACCGATTCCTACCCTTCGAGGACATACAGACAGAAGCAGTACTGAGTATTGATGATGATTCGCACCTCAGACACGATGAGATTGTCTTTGGATTCAGGTTTGTTTACAAAAAGTTTAAAATAGGGGGTTGAAATTCTGAAAATAATTGCTTAACTGCTTTTTATGTCAATTTTGCAAAAAGTTTTGTTTCTCAAAGGTGCAGAACTAAGCTGGTCATGAGTACAGTCAAAACGTGCTACATTGATTCGTGATACAACGAAATGATAGGATACTGCGAGTAAGGATGCTGTTCCTGTCTAATGTCCATTCATACTCTGCTCAAGCAAAAAAAACGTTTGGAAAAAAAAAGTGATTTTTCAAATTTATTATTTTGGTCCCTTCATATATTTACCACTTAATTTCTAAATTGATATGAAGAAAATGTTTCAAAGCCTGATTGTTTACACCCTTTTGAGCACCTATATTCACACCTGTCAATAGCCTGCATGTAATTCACAGTAAAAGCTTATATTAGTTTTTCAGTTACATGAAAATTAAAAAAACTCGCTAGAACACAACTGATTGAAGAACATGGTTTTCATAACTTGTGTTGAGTTTAATTTTAAATAAGTTGAATGGATACAAATGTTTTTCTAACATTATAGCAAATGAGAGTCAATGATCAGGTCTAGTAAATCAACTGTTGTTAGCACAGTATTATAATTTGTTAGCCATTTAAACATCAGGAAAGAATATCGCCATTCTCAGGGCAAAGTCCCATTGCATACACAAATGATAAAATCTTAGATCAACCAATCTAAAATGGTTATTGGAAAGAATAGCATTGGGGTTTAAACTGGTTGTATGTTAATGAGAACACAAAATGAAAAAGAAATAATTAATCTTTCGAAATATATATATGTAATGCAAATTGTTTAAGGAACAATTTAGACACAAATAAATTCATCCAAAGCGTACTGTTTATCTCAGAATTAGATCTAAAACGGTGAGTTTCTTTATCTCATTATTTTTATTTGCAATTTTCGGTATCAATTTCAAATGGAAATATCATGTTATAAATCAGTCAAATCTTTGTTATTCTTTTTCTCATTATTCTTATTAGAAACTGTTATTATTGATGTTAAACTTAAAGAAATATATCATATGTTATGAATCAGTCAAATCATTGTTAACTTCTACCATTACTTAATTTTAATAATTATTATCATCCATGTCACCACACTTGTGTATTTTTGCATTTGGCTTAGAAGCAATTGTAATGCTTAATAGCTAATAAATGTTGTTGTTGCTGTTGTATGGCTCGAAAAGTTTGTGAAAACAAACAATGTTACAATCAATGACTTATATTTGCAAACTAGTGAGAGATACCATTGTTTTGTTTGCCAGTTTGGGAATGGTGCTTGGGCCATTTGGAATGTGAACAATTGTGTTTGTATTGCTTCCGTTGGGAAATTTGTGTATGTTATTTTAGCTAGTTAATACTTAAATTGCAACTAAAAGTGTGTTGAACATAAAATTGACTAAGGGCCAACTTATAAAGCTGAATAGGGAAATTAACAAAATGTTGCTATTGAATTTAAAATTGTTTGTTTTTATGCCACCGGATCGATAGATCGCGGTTATATTGTTTTTGGCCTGTCTTTCTGTCTGTCATTCTGTCCCAAAACTTTAACCTTACAGAAAAGTTTTGCAATAACTTTTGAAATATTGAACATAGCAATTTCATATTTGGCATGCATGTGTATCTCATGGAGCTGCACATTTTGAGTGTGAAAGGTCAAGGTCATCCTTCAAGGTCAAAGGTAAAAAAGCACACTTTAACCTACCGTTAAGTTTTGCAATACTTTTTGAAATATTGAACATAGCTACTTCATATTTGGCATGCATGTGTATCTCATGGAGCTGCACATTTTGAGTGGTGAAAGGTCAAGGTCATGCTTCAAGGTCAAAGGTCAACAACAAAAAATCAGCGCATTAGGGGGCATTGTGTTTCTGACTAACACATCTCTTGTTTATTATTATTAATGTTTGGAAACCTTAATTTTTGGAATTTTAGGAAGTAATTTGGGAAAAATACATACTTTTTGAGATTGGGAATGGAGTTGAATGTTGGCCCCAAAACTTTGAAACCCCAAAAAACACTGGGTACACAGTTATTGTCCCTGCAGGGTCTGGCGTGAGGAGAGGGATCGTATTGTGGGTTTTCCAGGCCGCTACCACGCCTGGGACCCCCGCCATGGGGGCTGGCACTACAACTCCAACTACACCTGTGAGATGTCAATGGTCATCACGGGGGCCGCGTTCTTTCACAAGGTACTTGGGGGTTTTGGGCCCCGTAGTGGTAAAATTGTGATAAATGCATGCGCATAAGCTTTTTTAGCTCGACTATTATATAGGAAATATATATAGTGGAGCTATCCTACTCACCCCGGCGTTAGCGTTAGCGTTCAAATGTTAAAGTTTGCGTACTACCCCAAATATTTCCTATGTCCTTTGACATATTGCTTTTATATTTTGCATACTTCTTTACCAATATGACCCAATCTATAAACAAGAGCAGACAACTGTATCAAGCATTTTGACAGAATAATTGCCCCTTTTATACTTAGAATATGCATATTATTGATAAATCTATGTTAAAGTTTGCGTACCTCCCCAATTATTTCCTATGTCCTTTGACATATTGCTTTTATATTTTGCATACTTCTTTTCCAACATGACCCCAATCTATAAACAAGAGCAGACAACTGTATCAAGTATTTTGACAGAATTATGGCCCTTTTTATATTTAGATAATTGAACATTTTGCTTAAATTGCCATAACTTCTATATTAATGATCGCATTTGATTCATACTTTGACAAAACAACACTTACCTGGCATACCACAATGCACTCCACCCAAACCATCCCCCATGCCCCACCCCAGAATCCTCCCCCCAAATTTTTTTTCCCTTATGATGAAAGATCATCTATTAAATGACCACACACCCACATTATACCCCCCCCCCCCTCTCCATGATGGCTTACGTTATACTGTCAAGCACTTGAATACTCGAGTGCGCTGTCCTCTGACAGCTCTTGTTTATACATTCCCCATAACTTTTGCAATATTGAAGATAGCAACTTTATATTTGGCATGCATGTGTATCTCATGGAGCTGCACATTTTAAATGATGAAAGATCAAGGTCAAGGTCATCCTTTAAGATCAAAGGTCAAATATATGGCTTCAAAGCTGCGCAGTAGGGGGCATTGTGTTTATGACAAACACATCTCTTGTTTAATGTAAGAGATATAAAAAGTGTTCTGTAATTTCCAAATGTATCAAATTAGCCTTATTCTTGGTAAACTGGGCTTAGTGTTTGTGCGTAAAGTGTCATCTCAGTTTAGCCTGTGCAGTCCACCCAGGCTAATAAGGGACAACATTTCGCTTTAATGGATTTTGTTCAAAGGAGGTCTCTTGTAAAAGAATAGCCAGTGTGAGTAGAAAGGGTATAGGCTAATCTGGGACAACACTTTACCCACATGCATTAAGCCAGGCTAATCTGGGACAACACTTTACCCACATGCATTAAGCCAGGCTAATCTGGGACAACACTTTACCCACATGCATTAAGCCCAGTTTTCCCAGAACGCCACTCATTCTAAAATTAGAGAAAATAAAGAACACTTTGTGTGAACTCTTATATAAAATAAAAGCTTCACTAAAAAGGCTAGTTGTCTGGGTGGTGGCATATTAAGTGTGCTAGCCTTTTGATCTATAATTTGCTCTTTTTCAAGGTCTGAAACTTTAGCCCTTTTGTTCAGATGCATGCAAACCTCACATTAAAAAAATTGAATGGCATAATTCAATTGATCTAAAAGGTACTTTGATTACATATGGATGTAGAGATTTTTATGCCCCAGTCTGTCTGTCTGTCCGTCCGCGAAAACTTTAACAGTGGCCATAACTATTGCAATATTGAAGATAGTAACTTTATATTTGGCATGCATTTGTATCTCATGAAGCTGCACATGTTTAGTGGTGAAAGGTCAAGGTCATCCTTCACGGTCAAAAGTAAAAAAAATACAATCCACAAAACCTTCCAAATTATATATTGAAATTTTATTTCAAAGGGGCGAACTAGGGAGCATTGTGTTTCTGACAAACACATCTCTTGTTTGCTTGTATATTCCAGTGGTATTAGTTTTAGGCTTAAGCATAGGGGTCTGCTCCATATCTCTTTAACCATTTTAAAGATTATCATGAAATTGGCCTCATATGCTAAAGTCATTTAGAAATACCCTTAAAGCAGGAATCAGTCATGGTGTGTAATTGAATTTTTCCTTGAAACTCATTTGTGATCCAGTCTAGGCTGTAATGCATTAAGCCCATTTCACCAGAGCCAAACTAATGTCATTTAAATCTCGTTGTTTGCAGTACTACTCCTACCTGTACAGTTACACAATGGCGGCGGCAATACGGGAGAAAGTGGATGAGTATATGAACTGTGAGGACATCGCTATGAACTTTCTTGTGTCCCACATTACAAGGAAACCCCCTGTCAAGGTAAAACAGGGAATTTGATATGTGGCATTCCATTACAAGTACATAACCCTGGCTTTCGAAAAAAGGTTTAATGCCTGTGCATAAAGTGTCATCCCAGAATAGATTGCACAGTGATCATAGGCTAATCGGGTACTACACTTTCCGCTTTAATGAAATTTTTTGGTTTAAAGAAAATCTTTTTAACAAAAATCCATTTAAGGCAGAAAGTGCAGTCCCTGTAACGCTTGTGCAGACTGCATAGGATTATCTGGGAAGACACTGCACACATGCATTAACCCTTACAATGCAGGAACCAAATTTTTAAGGCCTTTGCAAACAGTTTGGATCCAGATGATACGCCACAGAACGTGGCGTCTCATCAGGATCCAAACTGTTTGCTATTCTGATAGTATTTTTTGAAAAAAATCAAAGAAAATGCTAATTTTATAAATTCAGCAGACGACATTTTAGCAGACAACAAATTTCCCAGCATGCAAAGGGTTAAATCCTGTTTTCCTAAAGCAAGGCTCATATGAATTGTGGATAAGTTACATATTTTCAGTAGGTTCTTACATTATGACTTCTATTCCAGTGATGATAATGTTTAATCATAAAGCAGACAAACACATGTTTTTATGCCCCCGGTAGGGTGGAATATAGCAGTTGAACTGTCCGTCAGTATGTCAGTCTGTCCATCCGTCCGAAAACTTTAATGGTCATAAGTTTTTCAATATTTAACATAGCAACTTGATGTTTGGCATGCATGTGCATCTCATAAAGCTGCACTTTTTGAGTGGTTAAAGGTGAAGGTCATCCTTCAAGGTCAAATGTCTAATATATGGCGTCTGTCCGAAAACTTTAACATTGGCCATAACTTTTAAATATTGAAGATAGCAACTTCATATTTGACATGCATGTGTATCTCCTGGAGCTGAACATTTTGAGTGGTGAAAGTTGAAAATCAAGGTAATTCTTCAAGGTCAAATGTCAAATATTCTGTCCGTCCGAAAACTTTAACATTGGCCATAACTTTTTAAATATGGAACATAGCAACTTGATATTTGGCATACATGTGTATCTCATGGAGCCGCACATTTTGAGTGGTGAAAAGTCAAGGTCATCCTTCAAGGTCAAGGTCAAAATCAAATTTTGCAATATTGAAGGTAGAAACTTAGATATATAAATATATAGATATAATATATAAATAGATATTTAAAATACATGCGTATCTCATAGAGCTGCACATTTTTGAGTGGTGAAAGGTCAAGGTCATCCTTCAAGTTCAAAGGTCAAATATATGGCTTCAAAGCGGTGCAATAGGGGGCATTGTGTTTCTGACAAACACATCTCTTGTATTAATATATATTCTACCCTGTAATACAGTACATAGAACCAATAAAATGCAAAGATTCCATATGAAAACAGTTCAACCCTTTCATGTTCGTTTCCTTTCACAGTTATTGTGCATTAATCCTTTCCAAAGAGAAAATGGCTAGTATATGCAGTCAGCATATGACTAGAGCAGCCTGAAGTAACTTAAAGGCTGTTCAGGTTTATGCTGTTTGCTGCTCATCAGTACCTTAGGGTTGGCCATTAAGGTCTAAAAACTTTTAATTTAGTAAGAAAGGTCCTTAATTAAATATGATTTAATACTTGGGGATAACAAACTTGTTTAACAGTGTATCTGAGCAAAAAAGAGTTAAATTGTTAAGTTGATTAAATTAGTTGTATGATCTTTGTTCGTAGGTGACAACCCACTCTGGAAAAATGGGGCTTAATGCATGTGCGTAAAGTGTTGTCCCAGATTAGCCTGTGCAGTATGCAAAGGCTAATCATAGACAACACTTTCTGCTTAAACTGGATTTTTGCTAAAATGAGATTTCCTATAAATTGTGAAGATGATAAAAACTTTGCATAACCTGTTGACATTTGACTTTAGGTGACCTCTCGCTGGACATTCCGGTGCCCCGGTTGCCCACAACAACTCGCCCTGGATGAGTCACACTTCAGCGAGCGGCACAAGTGCATCAACTACTTTGTTGAGATCTATGGCTACATGCCACTATTATATACTCAGTATAGGGCCGATTCCATATTGTTTAAGACACGGATTTCACATGATAAGCAAAAATGCTTTAAGTTTATTTAGCCTGTATACGTTTTTTTAGCTTCACTGAGTACCTCATTATCTTCATCAGCTTTTGTTATCTTCTTTTGTCAGTCGTGTGTTGAATGTCGTTCGTTGTAAATTGGCCTTGTGAACACTCTAGACACTGTATGTATTGCCCAATCTTCATACACTTGGTTAGGACATTTTTCCAATGTTATCTTGGCAGAGTTTAAAACTGGGTAATGAAGATAAAAAACTGAGTCCACATTTGTTGGGTTGTCTCGATGAAACTTTGTCAGAACAGTTCACCCATTGATATATATCGGCTCAGTTTAAACGTGGTCCCATGTATTGGAAACCTAGGTCAATTATAGGTTGTGGACAGTCAAGAGTCCTCATTTGTTGCGTAATCTTTATGAAACTTTGTCAGAACATTCCTCCCATCAATATCTTGGCTCAGTTCAAAACTGGGTCACATTATAGGTTGCAGACACCCTAGAGGCAACATTTATTGCACAATTGTTATGAAACTTTGTCAGAACATTTCTCCCATCAATATCTTGGCTCAGTTCAAAACTGGGTCACATTATAGGTTGCAGTCACCCTAGAGGCAACATTTATTGCACAATCGTTAGGAAACTTTGTCCAAGCATTTATACCAATGATATTTTAACTGAGAAAGATAAGGCATTGGTACATAGAAAAACAAGGGCGCCATGAAGCAAGCATATTTCAATTGTGGCTTTCATAAAACCTTTTATTGTATTATTCTAGAAGTTACCATTTTGACATACTCATAAAAGCTGCTCAGAACATTAAAAAATTGTGTTGTTTTAAAATCTTTGCTGAGTAGGAAAATGTTCAAAAACATTGCGTTAAGGGCTTTGGGCAGTATTCCTTTTGTGTGGTTTGTGAACATTTCCTGTTCAAATGCTTTGTGCCATGTGTTTTCAGGTAAGATATTCTCTTGTAATTGTATAAAAGTTAGTATTATGGTAATTTATTCAGTGAACTTTTATATGTTTAAATGTCACTATTATATACTCAGTATACAGAAGGTGGGGAAGTTTCCATTTCTTTTATAAACAAATGTAGAATTATTTGCAAAAAATACTTCCAAGTTTTAATGAGCATTAGTTGTTATTAATTTAACTTGAATAAGTATAGTTATAAATGTTTTGTACAATTTCATGGTAAAATTGTTATTAATGTATACTAAATATGGCTTTCATATTGTTTAATGTAAATATTTGATAAATAGCAAAAATGCTTCAAATTTGTGAAGCTGTTTTCGTTTAATTTATTAAACATGACGTTACAAATTATATATATGTAATTCTGTAGCCGTGTTTAAGTTGTATTGTATTATGGTATAGCATATTTGAAATTAGTTTCAGTAAGGTGCTTTGTTTTTTTATTGTGTCATGTGTTAGTATGATATTCAAAGCATAAATGTGCTTATTATCCCCTACCGGTTTCACCGGAGGAGACTTATGGTTTGCGCTCTGCGTCTGTGAGTCTGTCTGTCTGTCTGTCTGTCTGTCTGTCACACTTTTCTGGATCCTGCGATAACTTAAAAGGTTCTTCATATTTTTTCATGAAACTTGAAACATGGATAGATGGCAATATGGACATTATGCACGTCATTTCATTTTGTTCCTACGTCAAAAACTATGGTTTCTATGGCAACAAATAAACTAGAAATACTGCGGAAAAAGGTGTGTTTTTTTTATCCTGCGATAACTTTAAAAGTTCTTCATATTTTTTCATGAAACTTGAAACATGGATAGATTGCTATATGGACATTATGCACGTCATTTCATTTTGTTCCTATGTCAAAAATTCTGGTTGCTGTGGCAACAAATATATAACAAAAATCTGACAATGGTGGAATTTCTGACAATGGTGGAGCCGGTAAGGGACATATATTGCAAGGCAATTAATTGTCTTGTTTTTTTGTAAATATAAGTTTTAAATGTGAATATTCTGTTTTCTTCGGAATTTTTTTTTATAAATACTTATTGTGTTGATGTTATGTCAAAATTACCATCTTATGTGATGCTTACCAAAACATGAAACAAAAAAGTATAACTTAAAGTATTTTTTATAACCTTAATTTCTCCCAGCGAAATGCTTAGTCAGTGTTACTTTAACCCTTTCTCTATTAGAAGCAAAGTGAAAATGGCTGTATATGCAAACAGTATAAAACCAGAACAGCCTGTGAGTCACTCATAGTCTGTTCAGGTTTGATGCCATTTGCTGCTCATCAGTATCTTAAAGTTGAAAATGAAGCCTTTATACTTTGAATCTAGTTAGGAAGGTCTATTGTTTGATTTTCAAAGGGACTACAAGTGTGTCAACATGCATATCTGAACGATGAAGTGTTAACAGTGATTATTTCTTTATGTCTAGAACTATTCACTCATTCACTGAGTAATTTGAGTTTTTTGTTTTCATGCAGTTTTTTAGGAATTTTTACTTTTATTGTATTTAATGTGATGATGTAAATATTCACTGTGATTTTTCCCCTAATTATACATTGTTGTATTTGTTCACGTCGTGTTGCATATTTTCAACACAACATTTTTTTCATTCATTGGATATCATGATATTATTATGTATTTTAAATCAGGTTTATGTGTTGTCATCCTTTATTGTTCAGAATTTTAAATTCTATTTTTTGAAACAAAGTAGTGTATATGTGAAAAAACACTTTAAATGCTGTTCTTAATTTCAATTTAATCCTTTTCAGTTGTTTGAGTTTAAGTCTTGAATGCTTATCACATTGAGAAGTTTATGTCTGAGACATTACCTTTATACTTAGGTATATTAAACTTGAAGCACATTGTATACATGTGCCATATAATTCTTATTCAATGTGTTAATTATCTTAATCTTTTGTATAACATGTGTAGAAATGTGTAGCAAATATGTTTTTCGTCAAAAATAAACATGCCAAAGAAACTGTAATATAAGCATGTCTTAAATATAAAAAAGAGACATTCATTTTTAGCTCAACTCTTTATCAAATGAGCCGCGTTCTGAGAAAACTGGGCATAATGCATGTGCGTTAAGTGTCATCCCAGATTAGCCTGTACAGTCCGCACAGGCTAATCAGGAGAGACACTTTCCGCTTTTATGGTATTTTTAGTTTCAAGGAAGTCCCTCCTTACCAAAAATTAAGTTTAGGCGGAAAGTGTCGTCCCTGATTAGGCTGTTGGGACTGCACAGGCTAATCTGGGACGACACTTTACGCACATGCATTATGCCCAGTTTTCTCAGAACACAACCCAAATAGTTTAAGCTATCTTACTCGCCCATATGAAAGTATAAGGGTCTGCCGAATGCTCTGGCTGCTGTAAATGTTCAACAGCTCCGTATCACTGTTTCTATTACAGATATTCCATTCACACATATATTCTTTGTGGTTGACCAAGTACCTTAACTCTGACCTTCAATTTATCAAAATTATGCCTCTTTTTATGCCCCCGGTAGGGTGGCATATAGCAGTTCAACTGTCCGTCAGTCTGTACGTCTGTCCGTCCATACGAAAACTTTAACATTGGCCATAACTTTTGCAATTTTCAATATATCAACTTGATATTTGGCATGCATGTGAACTCATAAAGCTGCACATTTTGAGTGGTGAAAGGTCAAGGTCATCCTTCGAGGTCAAAGGTCAAATATATGGCTTCAAAGCGGCGCAATAGAGGGCATTGTGTTTCCGACAAACACATCTCTTGTTTTTCTGAGAAATTCAGATTTAAGATTGCAACCAACTTCTCTATATTCTCATATGTTATACAGATATTAAAATACAAATTAACATATAACGGCCACTGGAAAAACTTTGTGAACCGTCATTGCGTGAACTTGATAACCTTTTTTTCCTTTAAGATATTTATAATTGAGATAAAGTTTACGATAAAATTCCCCTTTTTGATAATTTATTGATGGGTTTTTAACCAAGTTTTCCGATGTAAAAAAACGGTTATTTGATTGGTGAATGTTGGTCGGGCGGGCGGAACAAGCTTGTCTGGGCCATAACTATGTCGTCTTTGTTAGATTTAAAATCATCTGGCCCACTTGTTCACCATCATTGGACAGTGTGTTATGCGAAAGAATTACGTCGATATCTGTAACGTCAAGGTCACACTTCGAGTTCAAAGGTCAAAAATGGCCATAAATGATCTTGTCCGGGCCATAACTATGTCATTCATTGTGAGATTTAAAAATTACTCGGTACATTTTTTAAACATCATTGGACGGTGTGTTATGCAAATGAATTACTTCGATATCTCTTAGGTCAAAGTCACACTTTGAGAAAATAGATTGAATTTTACACAAGGGGGGTAACTAGGAACAATCAGTAACAATGCACATTTTGAATTGTCTCCCTTTATCAGACTCTTATGGCCCCCTTCGAAGAAGAGGGGGTATATTGTTTTGCACATGTCGGTCCGTCCATATGTCCGTCCGTCCTTCCACCAGATGGTTTCCGGATGATAACTCAAGAACGCTTAGGCCTAGGATCATGAAACTTAATAGGTACATTGATCACAACTCGCAGATGACCCCTATTGATTTTGAGGTCACTTAGTCAAAGGTCAAGGCCACGGTGACCCGACATAGTAAAATGGTTTCTGGATGATAACTCAAGAACGCTTATGCCTAGGATCATGAAACTTCATAGGTAAATTGATCATGACTCGCAGGTGACCCCTATTGATTTTCAAGTCACTAGGTCAAGGTCATGGTGACCCAAAATAGTAAAATGGTTTCCGGATGTTAACTCAAGAACGCTTATGCCTAGGATCATGAAACTTCATAGATACATTGATCATGACTCGAAGATAACCCCCATTGATTTTCAGGTCACTAGGTCAAAGGTCTAGGTTACGGTGACCCGAAATAGTAAAATGGTTTCCGGATGATAACTCAAGAATACTTATGCCTAGGATCATGAAACTTCAAAGGTACATTGATCTTGACTTGCAGATGACCCCTAATGATTTTCAGGTCACTAGGTCAAAGGTCAAGGTCACGGTGACTTGTCACAGTAAAATGGTTTCCGGATGATAACACAAGAAAGCTTACAAAGGATCATGAAAATTCAAAGGTACATTGATCATGACTCACAGATGACTCCTATTGATTTTCAGGTCACTAGGTCAAAGGTCAAGGTCACAGTGCCAAAAAACGTATTCACACAATGGCTGCCACCACAACTGACAGCCCATATGGGGGGCATGCATGTTTTACTAACAGCCCTTGTTTTGGTTCAAAATAGCCTTTCCCCTGTTATTTTTTGTTTTCCCATGTGATTTTTTGTTACCTTTATGGAATTTTTTCCCATATAATAATGGAATGTTATGCTATGAAAGAAAATTGAATTTTTTTTAGCCATTATATCTTTTCAAAGCCTTAATGAACATTCATAATGTTTGCTCAACAACTCAAAGAAATTAAATGCAATCATCATGAAGCTTGGCAATGGCTGTCTGGTTAGTGCAGTGGGGGGAACACTTTAGCCTTGTTCTGAGAAAACTGGGCTAAATGCCTGTGCGTAAAGTGCCGTCCCAGTTTAGCCTGTGCAGTTCACGCAGGCTAATCAGGAACAACACTTTCCGCTTAAATTGGATTTTTGCTAAGAAGAGACTTCATTTAAACGAAAAATGTCATCAAAGCGGAAAGTGTCGTCCCTGATTTGCCTGTGCAGACTGCACAGGCTAATCTGGGACGACAGTTTACGCAATTGCATATAAATGCCCAGTTTTCTCAGAACGCGACTCGCGTGCTTCTCACATCAGTGACCCAGGTTCAATCGCCTTCCTGGTAACATGTGAGATGGTTGCTGGTAACTGTGCCGGACAAGCAGGGTTTCCTTTGGGTACTCTGGCAACCCCCGACAACACATGATCGCATCGAAATTCTTAACTTTAGTGAGTGACATTGTAAATTAGGTAGGAGTTATGGGACACACTCTAGGTCCTCAAATTGTGAGGCCTTAGACACGGAAGGACCTCATAAACTTGGACATACACACACGAACTTGGTTATTTTTTTATGGGCATAATATGGGCCATGTTCGAGAACCAGCCAGATTGCATTAATCATTATTAAATTACTAAAAAGAAATCAAGTTTACCTTGTGTGCTCTCTTACTTCAATAGTTGGCATCAGATCATCAAGAATCTTGATGCAAATTTTATGGGCATATAGGCTTTGAGATAACAAGCCAAATTGCATTAAGGACTTTGCAATTACAGCCTTTTAAATATCTCAAATTTTCAAAAAAAAACATCTGCTCTCCAATAGTTTCGGTTAATAATTTTAAGTACTAATGAAGGTTTTCTTATTGTACTAAAAAATCTTGGGTTAAGGCATGTGTTTAATATGCAATAGTTACAGCTGTTTGCATTGACCGTTTTGGATAAACCTGTTGATTAAGCTAGCTTGTATGGAGACCATGCTTTTGGGATAAATTGGGTCAAGGTCACTGTTGCTTAATAAGATAAAGAGTTGTTTACTGACTTGAAATTAGTAGGCTGATAACATGGTGAAATGTTGTGTAGGAAGTTTCTTTGTAGATATGGCTTGGTATTGTATAGTTATATTTATTTGTGTCTTGTTCTGAGAAAACTGGGCATAATGCATATGCGTAAAGTGTCGTCCCAGATTAGCCTGTGCAGTCCGCACAGGCTAATCAGGGACGACACTTTTCGCTAAAACTAGATTTTTGGTAAAAAGGGACTTTACACGAAAAATACCATTAAAGCGGAAAGTGTCGTCCCTGATTAGCCTGTGCGGACTGCACAGGCTAATATGGGATGACGCAAATGCATTTTGCCAAATTTTCACAGAACAAAACACAAACTTTTACTATGAATATCTAGTTTTGAGGCACCCAAACTTTACTTGTGGTAATCTAAATTTTCAGGTTTTATTTTGCATATAACTTATTATGTCTGTATTAAATATATTCACAATCAAATATGTCATCATAGTCTGGTGACAGACCGGAAATGTACATTACACTATCATAGCAGAATACTAGTGACAGACCGGAAAGGTACATTACACTATCATAGCAGAATACTAGTGACAGACCGGAAAAGTACATTACACTATCATAGCAGAATACTAGTTGAGCGTGTTTTCTTTTTCTACAGCTCTTGTAATTTTGAGCTTTGGACTTACAACTAATGGGTGATCATCCTTCATTGTCAAATTAAACATTGTTATTTGTATTGATTAGAGTTTTTGTCGTTTTAAATAGGTTTCATATCGCAACCAATAATATTCTCGATCAGATAACATTAACCCGCCTTCCCTGAGTTTCTAGTGTAGGCAAATTTTTAATGTCCTGAAAACGGCCGTACTTGAATTACCGGTAGGTAGAATGGCTATTAACATGTGTCGCGTTCTGGGGAAATTTGAGTCGTGTTCTGAGATAACTTGGCATAATGCATGTGCGTAAAGTGTCGTTCCAGATTAGCCTGTGCAGTCCGCATGACACTTTACACACATGGATTAAGCCCAGTTTTCTCAGAACAGGGCTCATTTGGCTTATTGCATACCTGTAGGCGTACAGTGTCGTCCTAGAGCCTGTGCAGTCCGACCTGTAGGCGTACAGTGTCGTCCTAGAGCCTGTGCAGTCCGATCAGGCTAATCAAGGACACCATCCAATTTTATGGTATTTTTTGTTTAAAGGAAGTATATTTTAAACAAAAATCTAGTACAACTGGAAAGTATCGTTCCTGATAAGCCTGTGCGGACGTGTATGTTATGTTGTTGGGGCTCAAAAGTTGTACGTTTTCACAAAGAATCATAAAAAACGTGTGGTATATCCAACAGAACGCATACATACTTACGTTATACATACATACGTTATTTTTTGGGGCATGTTTATATAATGATAATCATTTGATTAAATAAGAATCGCTCTTTGCTTGTATTTGATAGTGATTAAAGCTTTTTTGCAAAATTTGATAAGTTGCTTTACCAAGACAATATTTCTCCGTTTGCTTTGTAGTTTGGTTTCCATGGCATTCACTTAATAAACCAACTTATGAATATAATTGGGTGTCATAAATGGAAATTGGCTAAAGACCCTGATAAAGTTGTAAATATTGTAATTGTCTTCTTGCGTGCTCTTGTTTATATCAAAGTTTAATCGTTAAACAGCTCGTATAGAGTTTTTAGATTTTATTCTGAAAGATTGATTTGAATCTCGCTCTGGGAAAACAGGGCTTAATGCATGTACGTAAAGCGTTGTCCCATATCAGCCTGTGCAGTCTGTACAGGCTGATCATGGACGTTATTTTCCGCTTCGATTGGATGTACGTTCAGAAGAGACGAAACATGAAATACAAGCGGAAATGTCCCTTATGAGCCTGTGCGGACTGTACAGGCTGATCTGGAACGAAACTTAACGCACATGCATTAAGCCCCGTTTTTTGCAGAACGAAGCTCGAATTATTGGCGTTTGTAGAGTTTGCTGAAGCCTTGATAGCGTGTTCATGATCTCTGTGGTTGTTTGGTATTTTTCTGTCAGGATGTTGTTTGATTTTTTGGTGAGGTTTTAATGGATAATTTATGTTATTCCGTTGCCATTTTGAATTATAACCTAGTTTTCAACGAAGATGAAAATCCTGGTTATAAGATTGGATTGAGGTATGGAGGGCGGGTGGGTCAAACGGTGGTTTCCGATTAAATTTTCTCAACTTAAATGTCAGTATTATAAAAACTCAATCTCCATTCGCTCGTGCA
The DNA here is from genome assembly GCF_020536995.1 of Dreissena polymorpha. Classification (NCBI taxonomy): domain Eukaryota; kingdom Metazoa; phylum Mollusca; class Bivalvia; order Myida; family Dreissenidae; genus Dreissena; species Dreissena polymorpha. Next base: position 19,781,496 of record NC_068364.1, on the reverse strand, counting down.
GGTACATTAATACATTCGGAAAGTTGAGAAGCTGCATTATTATTCTAAGTCATCCTGTTGATAATAACTCGAGTTTGGATGGAGGTTTTAATTTATTTTTTTTGGATAATGAATGTAATTAGTGATGAGGAAAACGAAAGATAACAGTTTTAAATTTCACTATAACTTCAATTTCACTGTAATTCCAATATTACCTATGACTCAAGAATGACATATTAAAGTTCTTGAAATAAGGATGCGTAATGGAAAATCGTTTTGATATGCATAATTTGTACAGGAAACGTGCGAGTAGTTTGAATAAACGAATGGCACAAGGAAAATAGAGTCATTTACGTTTACCAATACATAGGAAATATAGTATATGGATACAAAACGAAAAATTGTGCCAAATATTAAAGCAAACTTACATTTTTTGTGATATTTACAAAACATATTTTAAACTTATCCAGAATCGTTGTATTAGCTGCAGGAAAACCTCCTGTTAGATATATTGAAGCTTGTAACGCCTTTACTAAGAAGAAGTTTATTTATTGATTTCGGAGCCGCATCACACACGTCCGGAACTTCATCCGCAACCTCTGCGGAGTAATACGCCTCATCAAGTAGTGCACAATGGGTGACGCAGGAACGCTTCATTCTCAAACTCTGAATCTCGGAGTAAATGTCGAGAAATTTCTCTGCCAAATCTTCGTCGGCCATTCTTAAGCCGACCTTGTTGTTGATGGAGCAAGATATAAAAAATCAATGTACTGGTGGCATAGAAATACTGTTTTCGAGAAAGAATCAAAATGATAGTGAATGCTTTATTTTTTTTTCTCTACCAGCTCAAAGTAAAAAATTACTTGAAACGGGAAAAAGCCGCCGCGCGATGGCCGCTGAATTGTTTCAGTTTAATAATAACCCGACGAAAAAAACAACAACGACACTTGTGGACAGTGGTATTGTTTTTGTTGCTACCGCAATTAAAATTGAAGGATTTTCGTTATACAAAGGCAATTATCCAATAAGTTAAGACACATATTTTTTCTTTTAAATCATTTATCCGATGTATGAAGGTTTCGAGACGCAATTGTGTATTCCATAACTACCGTGTTGCAGTATACATGCGCAAAGAATTTAGACGAACTCAGAAATCATATGACGATGCAATTAAATAAAGATGCAAATGAATGGACTTAAAAGTGTTGTTTTTTTCCTGAATTTTCGGTACATTTGTTGAGTTTTAGCCTACACATTAATTAAAAAAATGCCTTTGTTCGTATATAAGGTAGCACCTATGATCATGTTACGAGTACTGATCTTATTGAAGAAGTATAATAATTTAATTGTCGTTTGCAAATTGGAAGCGCAATGCGCATTGAAATCAACGTTCAATCAATTTACTGAATACTGGCTGGCACAAGTAGAGTCTTCATGACAGGTGTCTGAATACAACTAATAAATAACGTGACTCGTATCAACAGTGCAAAACAAACATGTTGCGCCGGTAAGAAATACTTGTTCTTTAATTATTTCCTTTTTACCTTAAATATATGTTTGTTAAATTAATCTTACAAACGGACATGTTTACAACCTTAATAATTATTCGAAGCTGTTTATTTTAAAGTAGAATGTGATGTAATTAAGAAATCATCCTGAAAAAAACTTCATTACATATATGTTAAAATTTATTACCAGATCTGCGGCTAGCATTCCCAACTTCCGGTGTGTATCCTGCCACATCCGGGACGTTCGCTCGGGCGTCACTAGAGGGGGCGATATCGGAACGGACTTTGAATGCAACAAGGGTCGCCGCGGCGACACCTTCGGCCCCTCCCTCCATACTTTTGGCGAACATTCGGCTAATTGATCAGCGTTGTTGGCGGTCAAATTCAATGGGATACGCTCTGTTACAGTGTCGATTGTAGCTTTATTGTGCGCGAAATCGAACGTGAATTCCAGTTCTGAATGGAACGACCCTGTGTGGGACTTGTTTGTATGATTTGATGCATCATTACCGGCAGTTGATACACGATCTTTTCTGTATACTTTACGCACTGTTTCTTGAGTGTCGGATTTTTTGCGCATAAAGTTCGGCGATTTCTGTTGGCCTGTTGGTGAGAGGAAATTATAACAAAGCTGTCCATCTTGTACGAACACGTTGCTCTCACTCGAGCATCTGCTGTCTGGTGAATCCGGAAACGGCGGATATAAAGTCGCAGTGCTATAAACCCGCGTTGGATAAGAAGCCGACTCGGCCATCCGCCGTCGCCGGATATGCAGACGGTCAACGAGATATCGTAACGATGTCATGTGATCTGCGGTCATTTTCAAGGATAGCGTTTTTCACGGTACTTCACATGGTGTTACTAGCCTGTATCGTAAAACATGGTAAAATGAACTTATATATCTATTAAAAAATTACACAAGAACGTGTTCGCGTGTTAAATAAGCAAAACTTTTCATATAAAATAAAAAAGTACAATAAATATGCAAAGTATTCAATCTTGGTAAAACCAATTTAGCTGCCATTATGTAATCGTTATAACGATTAAACCTTATATAGTATTTTCAGAACACATTGTTCACGTACCTAGTAGATTACAACTATTTGTGTACGATTACAGTATCGGTCATAGTATTAGCCGACAGCGATGCAATTATTCGATAGCAACGTTAATAAACAGTCTCGTATTCAGAAAAAGATATAACTTACAAAACAATGGAAGTTTACACAGAACAAGTTTCACTCTTTTCTGATATATTTCGCCTAAATAGGCTTTTTCAAAGTTGTTTTTTTTTACAATTAAGCTATATTTTTTTCTATTTCCCAGCACAACAATTGTATTTCTGTGTCAATTTATATTTAATATCCCTACTGGATACGACGCTGAGTAATAGAACTTAAATCAATCCAGTCGTTTTATGCGAATATTTGAATATTCGATTGAATGGATTTGCGAATATTCGAATACCGATATAGGTATTCGTTGCCAACCCTACAAGTAATTTACAAGTAATACACGCATTTTGGAAAAAGCTGAGGTTCTTACCTTAGAGAATACTGTGGAGGTCCTAATCAAGAGAAATATCACTGTTGTACGCAGCAATGTGACCAGATAGTGAAAACAACTTGAGTTTTATACGGCTATTGTGAGTGATTTCGGATGTGTCAATGTCATCGACTTCCGACTGAGCATCTCAATGTTGTATATTGTGTTTGTATGTTCAGCTTAAGATATGATACTTAACAATATCGTTAACAAAGGAAATTAATACTGGAATCTCACTACCGGAATAAGATTGATTTTTCATTTTTAATTTACAAAGATAATGCGTGATACTCAATGATTTATAATATTGCTTCCATTTTAAGTTTACACAGGTAAGGCGAAATTCGAAAATTTCTGAAAAGATTGCTTCTTTTGAAATGTAAAAGGGATTGTTGGAACAAATTATTTTCGAAAATGATAATATATCATAATGTATAAAGATGTTATAACAAAACGTTACAGACCGATAAGGTAATTCAATATTTGTTCATGCATGATGAAATGTGCAGCCATCTCGAACAACACGTGACGATTCGAAGCTCGGATCGTAATGTAAAACGTTATAATGGGATCATTATACCCATTTCCAGTCAGAAGCAGGTAAAAATAGCTATGTGCAAACAGGACAAAACCAGATCAGCCGGCGAGTAACTCGCAGTCTGTTCAGGTTTTATGCTGTTTGCTGCTCATCAGTATCTAAGAGTTCAAAATGAAGTTTTTAAACTTGAATATAGTAAGAAAAGTATTTAAGTAAATTACACTTTCTAAGGGACTACAAACACGTCAAAATACGTATCTTAGAAGTAAAGGGTTAAAGCACACTCGTGGCTCACCATGACTTTATTGTATAATTTTTAAAGGGGCCGTCCAACAGATTTTGGCATGTATAGAAGCTTGTCATTAAATGCTTTATATTGATAAATTTAAACATTTGAACTAAACATATCCAGTAAAAAACAAGAATACAATTGAAAAAAAGTAACCCTCAAAAAGGCTCGAACCACTGACCCCTGGAGTCCTGGAGTAAAAAGTCTCCCGCCTAGGCCACTCGACCATCCATGCTCATGCTTAACGCGGATGTATTTTTTACCTATATAAGCAATCCTCGAAGTATCCCAAAATAAAACGACAACAACAGAACTTTCCAAATTATTCAATCGTTTCGCGTCGCACGACGCTTTATAATTTTCAGGTTTTTAAATCATCAAAAGATGCATATAATAGATATTTAAGAGCATGGTAAATGGTCAGTATTACTATTTCCTCAAAAACTAAAACGAAAATTTGCGAATTTACTAAAACGTGAAATCTGTTGGACGGCCCCTTTTATTATATAAACTCCGACTGCGGTCCCTTTTACTGTGCTGCAAAATGGATACCATCCGGATCTCATTATTGCCAAAAATAACACCCATTTTTTTAATTTGCTTGACCTTTTCTTTGTTACTCCTAAGTTGTCTCCAGCAGATCAATAAGAAGAAACAAAAAAGTAACAAATATAGCTCACATACCAGTTAGGTTTTCTAATATATAACTCCCAATATCTGAGTAGCAGTGAGTAAAGCAGAACGTTATTATTATTATTTGCTCGTACATTTATAAAAACCTGTCTATCTGTTCAAAAAGTTGTTGCGTTTGGCTGCTGAAAATTCTACAAGAACAGCAACATATCCTTCAGTAAATGTATCCAGGTAAAACATGCATGTCATATTCGAACCAAAGCCAAAATTAACAAAGAGTGATGTTTTATATAAGCCGTAGTATTTATATTATACATTGATTTACACAAACATGTAATCAGCGTTAAAATATAACAATATCCAACGAAATATATTTACCACAATAAAACGCTGTTACATTAATATTTCAGGGACCAATAAACCTCTAAGAATGCATATACTATTTGTAAGTGGTGCTGTTGTAATGCAGTTCATACGAATAATAAATAATATGCAATATATATAAGGAAAAAATATTTCGTACTACGGAGTGACAATGGTATAAATGGTATAAATAATTGCTAGAAAAATTCTTTAGAAAATAGAACATTAAAAAGTTTCCGTTTTATTTCCAAACATATATCCGCTGTTTCGTGTTATTTTTTTTAATAACTCATAAACCTCATTACATAATTTTGCAGTAAGAGAAGAAAACCACGGTGTCTTATCATGAAATTGCTATTTAATTTTGTAATGCGCTGTAATCTTTAATTTGCGTAAACGATATTATGCAAGATAATCTTAGTTATGTAATGACTCGCACATTATTGAATTGTATATCTACATTAAATAAATGTAAGGAAATTTTTTTTAATTGAAAGTTTTTCCACACAAGGTTGTAACCAGACATGCTTACCATCAATATAAATTAGTCGTATATAACAATTAAGAGACTCACACACCACTGGACATGACTGTGGTCGGTAGTAGTGTTATATTGTAGCACAGTTTTATAAAAACTTCGATTGAACCAATACCAGACTGTATATTATAAGCAAATCAGAAGTTTTCATCATTTTTAAAGTAGCAATATCAATGAAAAAACACTATAATTGATATAAGAAATTTGATAGGAAAAAATGAACAAAAAGTCAGAAAAACATCATTGAAGTGGGTATACAATTGATGACTCGGAAACCAAATAAGGAAATGACAGTAGGCAACGATAAACCAATGCCGTGTCATGCTTGATAGGTGAACCATATCTAAGTATGCATATGTAAGAATACACACAATTACGACGCCAGAATGTAATCAGCAAATCAAACAGATGTTTGATTTATAATATCAGTTTGCATGAATTATTTTCTGAGTATATGTGACTAACTGTATCCTTTAGTATAGTCATTATTATAATGTTTAAATACAGATTTTTTAAACGAAGTTTACACCTGTCAGGGTCGCGAACTGTAATTATCGTAACAATACAATTATTATCGAATGCCTCGTCATTACATTATCCTATACAAAAAATCATGAACTGTTTTTACGAGAGTTGTATGAAATTAATCCTATTGTACTATATATATTTAGCAGCGCGGCTTTTCGGTCACGTGACACATTACACCCGTTTACAAAATGTCTTTTTTTGGTGATGACCATTCACCAATCCAGTCCAAGCTTGATTTCAGTAAAGTGATTGAAGTTCAATGGAAAATAGATGTTTGTGATGTGTTCCATGCTAATGTAATTATTCAACACGTACAAATGGATTTCATTATTTCGTTATTCCGAACAACGAGCGGATAACATTTTTTGGTATTTCCGAAACCGTATCGCAAGAACCGCCAAGTGTTTCCATCATGTACTCCACCGCCGCTGCTGTACTCGGTATCATCTACACTGCTGCCTGCTTGACCGGTAATATTGTTTCATTATTTTGTCTTGCAAATGTTGTTAATACGGTTATTATCATTGTCTGTACATAATTTTATCTAAAAATCACCATACTGCGCTTAGATAACGACAGTTTCAGGGGTTTGTTTTTGGGATTGATTATTAAATGACACAGGCGTAAATTCATTCGTCTTACACAGTTTATGTTAACAAATAGCACAGACTGCAATGGCTATTCATTTCGGACGAATCTTAAATCCTTTGCATGCTGGGAAATTTGTCGTCTGCTAAAATGTCTTCAGCTAAATTTCTAAAATTTGCATTTTCTTCGATTTTTTTTCCAAAGAATACTATCAGAATAGCAAACAGTTTGGATCCCGATGAGACGCCACGTTCTGTGGCGTCTCATCAGGATCCAAACTGTTTGCAAAAGCCTTCAAAATTCGGTTCCAGCACTGAAAGGGTTAAGCACAAGTATCAATTCCCGTTTTCCCAGGTCAGTGGTATATTAATGTTGTAGAGCTATACATCGATACTTCGGTACACGCGACAACAAATAGAAAGCAACACAGAATAGTTTATTAAGGTCTCACTTTTGTACAATCAATTTGGATTCATTATGTCAAAATCAGTCTCTTTGTTGAAGGCTGGTTAATATCAGTGTGTGTTTTTTAAATAAGAACACAGACTTATTAAATAAAGTTACTTTTATGCATTTCACATTGCTAAAGTGAAACATCTTGAGCTCCGACGGGTAATTGAACCCACGACCTCCAGAGTGGTTGTCAGACACTCTTACCGCGTCCCTAAAAGCTAGCCCAACAGCAAGGCTGTTGGACGTGAACATAAATCACTTCCTTGCTATAAGCAGCATAAAAGGATGTCTTCTTATGACTAGTTAAAATTCTTTTGACAAAATGTTGGCGTGTTCACATCATTAAACGTTTGGTTCTATACCCCACCAAGTCACGTATCTCTCACCTTGAGTGGCTACATATAGATACTCAGATAGCGTTGTATTTCAAAAGTGCAAAATTAAACGAGATTATAGTATCGAACGAACAAAATTCACAACATAACATACACAACAGTGTATGACGAACATTCGACATCAATGAGAAAAAAATCTGTATACGTATGTCATATTATTGGTCATTTATACTCTCAGGGTCTACCGAAGGCCTGACCTGCTATAGATGCTCGACTGTCATGCACTGGAAATGTGACTATTACCAAAGAATCACGAAAGATCCGTGGACTGGCGACAGCTGTCAAACCTGCACTAGATCGACAACGTTTGGAGGTAAGGTATATATTATGATTATATATTATGAACTTCATTATTTGCAGTGGCCAATCTCTTTATCTCGAGCCTGACACAAACCTTAGCCTGACAATGATTCGCTATTGAAGATTTGTTCGTTTCGTTTGTTTTGTTTTGTTTCTCGCCGTAATCAACCTTATTTTAAGCCATTTATGCCTAGCGTCTAGAAAAAAGGCCTTGGCAAACAGCGTTGACTCAGATGAGACGCCGCATGATGCGGCGTCTCATCAGGGTCTGCGCTGTTTGCTTAAAGGAATTTCCGTAAGAAATATTCTTAATATAGAAAAAATATACTAGACATCCCTAATTTTGGAAATAAATTGATCCAATTTAGAAGGATGGGAGAGTCCATTAGGCATAAATGGGTTAATAATATCACGGCGGTCATTGAACCAACTCTCACTTTTCCTGGGTTAGTTGGTTTGCCAGTACTAAATTAACGTATGTATTCCATTTTTTGACAGCTGCCCCACGAGTCAGAAAGGCCAATTAAACAAAGGATTTCATGACAAATACCTGCACACGTTACGTGGCTGGGTCGGGTTTCAAACCCGCGATTCTCGGACGTGTAGACCAGCGCTATACCAAATAATCTAGCCGGCACACAAATTATGTATGCACTATTAAAATATCAATTTCATTGAAATTCGACCCTTAGTTTTAGAATCGAATTTTGCATATACAAGAACATGTTAACTAGTCTATATTGCCAATTACCTTGTGAAACACCTTTTTAATAAATGCGAGTTCGATTATTAAATGCAATTCAAGCTGATAAGAGTTCAACAGAATCATGTTAGTGTCCGCGGAAAATCGAATAAAAGTACAAGACAGATAAAACGTAATAGAAGTAGTTGTAGTAGAAGTTGTGATAGTAGTCGAAGTACTTTCAGTAGAAGTGTTGGAAGTAGTAGTAGTGAGAGTATAGGTAGAAGTAATAGTAATAGTGTTGGAATAAGTGGTGGTAAGAAGTAGTGTCTTTACTGTTGTTGATAAGCAGTAGTGTCTTTACTACTATTGGTAGTTACTCTTTTTATTTGTGAGCGTTAGCTCACAAATAATGCAGACGCAATTTTGCAAATCAGTATGGGTTTAGCAACGTTAGGAGCCGTAACCCATGACTGCCTGTGTGGATAACTGCAATAAAATTAAGCAGACGACGCATGCTAAAAGCGTCTGCTCTAACCACCTCATCTGTCTTTTCTCACTGGTACACAACAAAGTGTGTATTTAACAGTTTGTAAGACAACGTTGACCAGTCTAGTGTTTATCATTAAAATCTGTACATATTGGCTACTTTCAGGGGAAACGGGGCTTAGTGCATGTCAAATAAGATTAGCCTGTGCACACTGATTAGCTGTATCAATAATTTGAAAAATACCACATCTCGACCTGTGCTTTAAGCCACACTCTTTATAAATTTGAATGGGTTGTGGACATTTTAAACTTGCGATATAAAAAGCTATAACATAATTTTGAAAACTGAGTTGCGTCTAAGATTATACAACAGCGAACAAATTCACTGCCTTCAGCGCTTTGATTACTACTGTAAATAGGAAGTAAGTGACTTCACTGCTGTGTGTAGGCAGTATTGTATCTTCTGATGTTGGTAGGTAATGCGTGTCGCTACTACTGTTGTTGGTGAGCGGTAGTATCTTTACTGCCGTTGGTAAGCAGTATGGTCTATATTGTTGTTGGTAAGCAGTAGTATCGTTATTGCTGTTAGGATGAAGTGTATCTACTAATGTTGTAGAATAGCGATAGCTACGGTATTAGGCTTTGGTTGTAGAAGTAACACAAGTTCTGTTCCAGTAAGTGTTTAAATAACACCGTCATGTTTCCATTGTAGCAACTTTTCGCAGCTGCTCTTCAACCTATGCTCCAAGCCAGTGCGTAGGAGGCACGTGCGACTGCAATACGGATTTGTGCAACGCATCAGTAGCTATGGCGACTTCGCTACATCTTGCATCCCTGATCGTTTTTCTTCTTACCTCGCATGTTTTCTAGATTCAAGCAGCACTCCAAAAACAAACAGTTGATAATTGTCTTATCTGAACGATTAGGTTATTTACACAACCATTTTGTGTTTATAAATTGCATTTAATAGGAATCGATTCTCAGTAACTTGAAACAACAAATACGTTTATGAAATGTCAAAATTAATTCATATCATGGGTATAATCGTACATGTTTATTAAAAAAGAATTGTATCAATTGTGTTGTTTGTTTGTTTTGTTTTTGCTTTTTGTGAGCAATAATTTCAGCAATTTCATACACGAGTTTTATTTAAACGATCTGGTTCGAATCGTCGTCGTGTATGACCAATGTATTGAGTTGAGATTATATATGATGCGTGCTATGTGAAAAGGTTTTTTATGCATGTGCGTAAAGTGTCGTCCCAGATTATTCTGTGCAGTTCGCACAGGCTAATCAAGGACGACACTTTCCGCTTTAATGATATTTTCTTCTAAAGAAAGTCTCTACGAAAAAAATCTAGTTGAGGCGGAAATAGTAGCGAATTGCACAGGCTAATCTGGGACGACACGTTAGGTGCATGCAATGAATCAACTGTTCACACAGCACGCCCCATATGTTTTTCATGTTTACATATATTCTCATAAAAATAACGGGTTATATTCATTACATTATACAATCTACAGAATAGAAAATCATTCCCCGTGTCTTAAAGTGTAAAACAAACGAAACAAACATTATATTTACAACAATGTCTCAGTTAACATTCGCTTAATCACTCTTTAGCTTGGACAAATGTCATATTATCTTCATTCTATTCTACAGATACCGACGTATGTTTATAAATTTGCGCACAGATCGGAATGCGCTAATTGGTTATCGACGAACGTGGCATTAAACCGTCATTACAAATCTTCAAATCCTGCAGTCATTTTATCTTGGACTGTTGAATAATGGTATTTATATCTTTAACCCCTTGCAACCCGATTATATTGTGAAAATAACCGTTAAAAATGGATATGTTAAAACTAATCTACGTGCTGTTGTGTGGCTTCAAAGCTAAGACCGACAACTGTTATATGAGATTTTCAATATGTCTGCCTTCTTCCAGACACAGCTTGCGTGGTATTGAAAACTACCTTATATATTTGCATGTTTGATTCATTTCGGAACAGTTACAAATGTATGTTGTAATATTTATACGTATAATATTCAATATGCCCATGCTGGCCTAGAGTACTCGAGATACAACAAGGGATATAAAATCCTTCCCTTAAAATCCTACAAAGTAAATGCTGGCGTTTTGTTACATAAACCTTGTTCTTCAGCATTCCTTTACGGAATACCGTTAGTGCCATCGTGGTTACACATTTAAATCGAGAGGGGACAATGCGATAGTGCGATATTACGATGGAGACAATGCGATAATACGATGGCGAAAATGCGATAGTACGATGGCGACCATGCGACAACGCGATAGTACGACGGCGACAACGCGATAGTACGATGGCGACAATGCGAAAGTCATATCGTACTGTCGCCATCGTATCATCGCATTGTCGCCATCGTACTATCGCATTGTCGCCATCGTACTATCGCGTTGTCGTACTGTCGTAATTGTATTTACGCAATGTCGTTATCGTATTGTCGCACTGTCGTCATCATATTATCGCACCATTGCATTGTCGGATTGTCGCCATCGCACAATCGCACTGTCGTCATCGTATTATCGCACTATCGCATTGTCGCGATCGTACTATCGCACTGTCGTCATCGTACTATCGAGTTGTCGCATTGTCGCCATCGTACTATCACATTGTCGGCATCGTACTATCGCGTTGTCGCCATCGTATTATCGCATTGTCGCCATCGTACTATCGCACTGTCATATTGTCGCCGTCTGGATTTTCATTTGTAACCACGATGGCCCTAACGGTATAACTTGAACATCGATAATTATAACTGTTTACTGAGCATAACGATTGAAGTTGTTTGTTGCACTTAGAAATACTAATTAGACTTGCGAAATAAGCAAGTCAAAAAAGGTAACGATCAGAAAAAAAATACTAAAACCGTTGGCACCGTCCATAACCTCAATGTATTAATTATTCGCAATTCCATTTTCCATGTATTAATTATTCGCAATTCCATTTTAGACGATTTTATCTCTTATTAAGTGTTCTAAATCAAAATGAGCATTGGAAATTTAAGTCGTTCTTATGTCAAGAGAAGCTTCAAGAGAAAAACATTGAACTAGTAAACCAAACGGTTGCATTTTGTAGATTCGTCAAACAGAAACAGACCATAAAACTTTGTTTCAAATGTTATGAATGTAATGTTCTCTCATACCACTCGACCTGCTGAGGCCTCTGAGATAATTTCTTATAAAGTCGTTCTCTGTGTCTGAATCAACGTGGATAAGACTCCCACCATGCTGTTGACAGTAGTGCTTAGAAAAGAGAAATACGTACTAAAAACCAATACATCTAAAATAAGCAGGAACTGCGTGACGATGTTTTTATTTTTAAGAATTGTTTCGAATAATCGTTTCAATCATGACGAAAATATTCCTTACATATATTTGACACCCTTTTAAAACATTAGTAAACACGACAGAACTCGACAAGATCATGTCTTTGAAGATATATTCAATTTTCGTCTCTGTATTAATGCTTTTGTCCAAAATATAATTTAGCCTACATACAAAAACACTTTTGCAAATAAAAATCTAATACATACGGAATATTACGCTAGTCCATTGTTCCAAGAGTTTGTATCACTCGAGTGGCTTGTGTGATGACGTACCACACGAGAGGCGGAGCCTCGAGTGTGATGCGATATAGCACAAGCCACGAGAGTGATACAAACTCTTGGAACAATTGACTAGCGTAATATTCCTTTTATTATATACAACAACTAACGAAAACAGTTAACAAATGTATTTTTTACTTTAACAAAACAATGACTAAAACGGTACGCCATAGTTTATTTAAGACGCGTATGTATACAGTTTATGTAAATTAACGTGTAAACATTCGAAACGGGAAAACACAGGTTTCCGATTTTTATAACAATTAAGTTGACAACTTTAATCCGATGTTTATAACAAAAACGTTTAAACGATATGCACTTCCACTTCTATCTTCCATGTCTTTATCGAAACTTAGTTTAAATCACACTATTGTATTGTATTCCTATCGAAATAAACATTTAAGCATAATAAACACACACTCCAAAATACGTTTTGAATTCGTTCGATATTTTTAACAAATAGTTTACTGTTAAAAAACACCACGTCCGACATGTCCTTAAATTCCAGAGAGTTTAGATAAAACTATTGTGTTTCGTCACAGAAATGACGTCACACGATGTACTACGTAATATATTTCGTAATATAAAATATTTATATTTTCGGTGCGCGGAATGTGACGCAATTAAATTGGTCGAAGTAGTCCGGCTAGTATGGTAATACGGAATTGGAAACAGCGAGTAGCGTAATACGGGATTCTTTATTTCAACGATTGATACAACCTGTATTTTGTTAAATGCATTAAACAGGTATATAATACAATTGTATATTTGTTAATCATGTACTGACCGCAGCTTCAGTAAAGTGTGCATGTATGTCAGCAAACAAGTAGCATGAGCCTTCAAATGCCAGCCAGCCATCTGGACAATCGGTTCCCTCGGAGGCTGTTGACATGATTCGTTTTGTTACATATATGATAAAAATTAAAATTGCTATAATTCGCTTAAAGTTTACATGATTTACAATACTGTGCAAACACTAACACAATAAGTGTTTATCCTACAGCTTAATGATTTTATAGAACAAACTACGAGCCATACAGAAAATATAAGGTTTTCTCCATAGATATTTTGAGATAAGGTTTATCCCAGAGATATGTTTAGAACATGTACATAGGAACTACTTTTGTAGGCCTTTCACCCCTGGTTAAAGGTCAGATGCAGTTAAGACTTGTAGACCATTTAACTTGTTTAAATGTATCATATTTAATAAGCATTACATTGACCGAAAAAAATCAATGACAGTAATCATAAGAATAAAATAAATAAATCACTATTACACACTTAAGTACTGCCATCTGCTTCATATAAATATTGAACAAGTGAAAATTCTAAACAGAAGAATAAACATGTCAGATAATATTGATTATACAACAGTTAGCATTTTATGGGATGCAAAACGACATGGAAGATGACTCACTTAAAACTACAAACACAACAGCGAACGTGAAAAATGAAGAAAACGGAACGATAGAATCGCAAAGTGCAGATCAGATTGTTCAAGTTTAATCATTTGAAAATTTTAGTACGGATTCGATGCAAGGGTTCTGGCGATACATTTGAAAATTCAACTTTTAATGAAGCAGCCAGCATTCCGATTCCTGAAATAAATGAAGAATTTGAGGACATTGACATTTGCATGGTTAATAAACGTATTTTAGAACAAGAAAACAAAGCAACATTGAAAAAAAAATGTTGAAAAAATTAAACGATTCCTGGAATTAAAAGGCGAGAGCAGAGAACTGCATGTACTTGATGTTTATATTTTAGATGAATATCTGGCAAATTTCATTCTTTCATGCAAGACTAAGACTTGAACAGATTAAGAACCCTCTGGTATTAGAAACATCCTGTCAAGCATATATAGGGAACTAAACACCACAAATATCCATATCTGATCATGTCGAACACTGTTCCCGAGTTCAGTCTATCGAGGGATGCCTTCGCAGCAAGGTCCAAGAGTCTTAAGAGACAAGGCAAACATAACAAACCGAAAGCTGCTTCTCCATTGACTGACTACGAGATTGAGGCTTTATACCAGAAACAGATTCGTTGCTGTCAGACTCCCAGTGCCTTTCTGAACACCATGTGGTATAACAACTGTGTCCACTTTGGCCTTCGGGGAACCACGGAGCAGAAAGTCTCTGGTTTGAGTGATTTATAATCGTTTAGACATTTCCTTTGAGTTTTCTATATTGCCTGAAATTAAAAAAAACATTATTCTGAACAAATTGTAAACAAGAATACACCAAATAAGTCGGCAAAGTACATTTATTGCACACGGTAGAGCACAAAGTTTTGAAGTTTATTATTTTAACAAGAACTTTTTCAAATGATAATTTGCCCCATAGATGCAAAAGGGTACCATCTGCCATTTCAGTGACACACGGTACTTTTTTGCACCAATGAGGCGATATTCAACTAATATTTGTTTTTATTTCTTAAAAACTAAATTGTCTCACTTTTCAATGAATTCAATGTTCATCTCTTCTTGTTAGCTGGGAAGACGTTACCCTCAGAACGGCAGCAGATGGCACGGAGTTCCTTGGACTGAATGAGAACCAGACCAAAACAAAGACAGGGGTGACATTTCAAACATCAGGAAAGTGCCACCTAGGTTGTATGCCACACAAGACGACAGATGCCCCATCGCAGCCTACAAGCTGTTTGCCTCTATGCGACCTAGTAGATATTGTCAACCAGGAAGTCCATTCTACATTGCGCCTAGGACCCGGGCTTTGACAGGACCAGATGACCAGTGGTTTATTATGCAGAGGGTCGCCCTCAATAAACTGGGACACATGGTTCAAAGGATTGCTGAGCAGTGCGGGCTGGACCGTCAGCGCCTGACTAACCACTCGTTCGAAAGCGAATGGTCCAAATGATCAGGGACGAAAACGTTGCCCCTACTGACATTATGCATTTCACAGGCCACAAAAACATCCAATCTGTATTGAATTACAGTGCGATTTCTGAATCAACACAGAAGGTCGGATCACACATCCTGTCTGGGAAACGACGGTATCCAGTCACTGCAACTGTGACGTCCCCA
Source organism: Dreissena polymorpha (assembly GCF_020536995.1). NCBI lineage: Eukaryota > Metazoa > Mollusca > Bivalvia > Myida > Dreissenidae > Dreissena > Dreissena polymorpha. Next base: position 19,765,971 of record NC_068364.1, on the reverse strand, counting down.
CAGTCATCATCAAGGATGGAATAGCACGATGATCGTCATGCAGCACCATCTCTCACGTCTAGCGCATTCAAGGAACCAACATCCGAACCCAGGTCCGTCAATATTTCCAACATTGATGTCCATTCTTTCCCCACCCACTCGGAACAGAATCATGTGTCCGTCTCATCATCAAGGAATCTCCTTCAGACACACTCTCAGTTTTATGGGCCAGTCTTCAATATGAACAATTTCAATTTCTACACAAAGCAAATTTAACGCTCTCTGTAATTCGCGTTATATTTGTTAAACTTTTTGTTCCATTTCCATTCGTTGTGTAGTCACACTGCCACATGTGCTTTTCATGATTCATTTATGATTGCAAATGGCGACCTTCACCTATTTTACGGAAAATTAATTTGTTTATTTCATTTAATACTTTATATTTAATAATAAAAATGTGTATTGCAATAAATTGAATAAATTTTAACCGAGGTATATGATGTTTAATCCCCTTATTTTTCGGAATCGTACGTTTAACTTTAGAACTATTTCGCGTTCATGCGAAAGAAGATCGACATATTTGTATATTAATACGCGAGGTAAAAATAGGTTAAAAACTTAAAGGTACAGCCCCGATGTTTGTTACATTATCGTTTCGTATAGATTCGTAACATTGTTTTTAAATTATTTTGTAGGATAAATAGAATACATACTATGTTAGTGTGAGTGTGTACTTAAACGTATCCCACTCGTCTCAGAAAGGCTTACAAGGCTCGGCAAGCCTCGCAATGTAAACCTTTCTTCACTCGTGGGATAAATTTAAGTACACAATCACACTTACACAGTATTCTCTATATACCTCAAGTTATAAGTAGCAATCGTACGTTATAACTATATCGTTTTTAAATTAATTCTCTTACGACTAGCTCAATCTTTGCATTTCTCAAATGTCAATGGACGAATCCTGATTTTGAATCCCAAGCAATATACACATTTATGTTATGGTGCTTGATTTGTGTTAATTTTAAATGTGTGTTACCCAGTATGAATAGTTTACTAAGTAGTTTGTTCTTGCTATATTGCTCTGTTTTGAAGTAATCTTGGGGGGAAAAACGTTCTATTTTGATTCAGATGATCAATTTGTAAGTTCTCCAAAGGGTTTGCACATTGTATGTAAAGTTAATTAAAAATACATTTCATTTTAAAAATAAGCACGCGGTATGTCTGCATACATTGCAAGTAATTTTGATATTTTCTTACTTTGTAAGATAATTAATTTGAAATTACGAATGATCAAATAAAATAAGGTTAAATTTTATCTATTGGATCATACAATACAACTAAATTATTCTATTTCTATGTATCTAATCGTTTGCATAATGTTTTCAAGATTTGACTAGGTGTTTATTGGGGAACAACATTATTGAAATTGGAAAATACCCATAATCAATGGGTATCGATAAAGTTTGCTTTTAAACTCTTACAAGCTATTTCAAATACTTTCATTTTTTACAGAAATGAATAGCCATTGTGTTAAAATCATCACTTCTATCTTATATGCAAAAACTTAATCATACACTAAGAAAAAACAATCACACATTGTTTACCTGCCAACAAAGCGAACAGAATAACAAGACTGTGTTGTTTCGACATTATCCCTTCTATGTAATGAAGTTTGCGAACTGATAAGAGTCCTAGTGTGAAATAACGCGTTCAAGTGTCCCGATGCAAAGACACGTGATTTGTATTGTGCCTTTCCATTATATACCACTTAAGCAGACTTGTCCACAAACATTTCCTGAATATAAACATGCATGTCGCAGCACTTTCGACTTTGACTTTAACGTTACTTAAGTTATACAAACAGATTGGACGAACATTATAGTTTGAATAAACATTTAGAGCAAATAAATAGAAGAGATCAATACATACCAAATGGAAAATATACGCATTTTTCGAGTAATTCGAACATATGAGACTAATTTCAATGTAAAAAATGGCGTTCGGAACACAGGTCGCGCAGCATTTTAATCTGCTTTTAAAATTGCTTTTTCTTATTGGAATATACTGTTAAAGCATGAAGACATTGTATTACATCAAGACGCCGCATTAGGCGAAACATCGTCAGGACACTTTAAAAAAGCAAATGTTAAACAACAAATGGACTTGGGCGTACGAAGTCTCATACATTATCAAAGCATTTCAATTGATATTGTTACGTGCCATTATGAACACTACTGAGTATGTACCACTAGCTTATGGTCTTATTTAACAATGCTTAAAATAGAAAAGCCTTTTCTTTTAATAAGAAATTCTATGGACGTCGTACAATGAATGTTTATATTTTAGTAAGCTTACAGACGGACCTAGCGTTTATAGGATTATGAATTCGATTAAATGTAATTTTTTTTTTACAATATTGACACCTTTTAACCTAACTTTTCGGCATGATCTTTTGTTTGGTTTATTTTTTTAAGAAGTGTAGTATGTGTGGGTAACTGATCAGTTCTTTAGTTGCATGGTGTGAAAGGAGTCGAAGATAAGACATGCGTAAGTACTTTGGGAGTTGATTAAGAGGCAACTATGTGAAGTAACAGAAACAATACAAACCATGCGTTGGCCACACATGAGTGTAATTTATTGTTGAAGAAGCACTAAGTTGGATAAATATACAATTATTTAAAAACTTATTATTTGTTAAATGTTGTAAGTTTGTTTTGGAGCTAAACACTTCCACATCGATTAAGCAATTAAATGGAAACTTACAACCTCCTATGTAGGTTACCCTACGATTGATCATCAATGCATGACTTTTTTTCCCATGAAACAGCTGCCACTGATCTGATGGGATAACTTGGTTGTCATGTCTGTGACAAAGCTCTGTTTTATATTCGCATATTTACATGTATAACCCTAACCTATATTTATCTAGTTATCTTGTCAGTTATTTTATATTAATATATAAATGACATTTAGATAACAGTGTGGATCTATAAATTGTGTGTGATATGTTAATAATTGAGGCTTGTATTTAGTATGTGTTAAATTTAGATTTTTTGTTTTTAACGAAGTACGCATTTAAAGAATGTTAAAGTTTGTTTATTATAATACATTTATTTTTTAGTTACACTTTTCTTAGAGTTTTTTAGTTGTTGTTCTCTTTATAATTATAAGTTGATTCTTTATTTAGATAAAACTGTCTGTTTATTAAAATCAGTGAGACTATATAGTATAAACTTTTATTAAAAAACACAACAACATTGTTAAAAATGTAGTATTCATCTCAATAATGAACTTCCTACAAATGTTTCTATTTTTGATTTTGTTTTATGATTTAATAATATGATAATTTTTGTTGTTTCTTAAAATGCTTTTAAAAAGTGTGTGCATTTTGTGAACTATGAATAGAACGTCAATAAAACATTTGATGTTAATACTCCGATATATTTTATAAACTGACAAAAAACTAAATATTGGTTTTTATAACATGTTTAATGTTGTTACATTCATTGAAAATAGCTGTAAATGCCATATGTTTGCTATATAAGATTATAACTTTAGAGGGATCTTTTCACGCTTTGGTAAATTGACAAAATTGAAAAAAGTTGTTTCAGATTCGCAAATTTTCGTTTTAGTTATGATATTTGTGAGGAAACAGTAATACTGAACAATAACCATGCTCTAATATAGCCATTATATGCATCTTTTGACGATTTTAAAACCTAAAAATTATAAAGCGTTGCAACGCGAAACGATTGAATAATTTGGAGAGTTCTGATTTTGTCGTTAAATTTTGTGCAACGAAGATTGCTTATATAAGGTATAAAATACGTCAAATTTGTGTACACGGCGGAATAGCTCAGTAGGCTAAAGCGTTTTTACTTCAGGACTCTGGCAGGACTCCAGGGGTCACTGGTTCGAAACCTGCTCCGGGCAATGTTCTTTTCCTTTTTTAATTTTATTCTTGATTTTTTACTGGAGCTTTTACGATCCAATGTTTACATTTATCAATATAAAGCATTTAATGAATAAGTAAAAAAAAGCCAAAATCTGTGAAAAGGCCCCTTTAATGCGATCGTAGAATTTTTTTTTTTTTTTTTTGGATACTTTAGGTCGGGATTCTTACAGAAGGTGGTAAATATATAGTTTATTGCTGTCTAATAAAAAAAGCAACGTTTTGTTCTTTGAGGATATCCTTTTGTGCGCTGTCTGAATAAGATTATACAGCTATTGTAGGAAATATAAAGCTTATTAGAAAAAAAACACAAGCATTTAACATGCCTCATTAATTAAGGGAATTTGTTTAATATAACAATTTGTTTGCAATGTCTGATACTCTGTTAAACTATACATGTACGTTAAACAATTCGTATTATACAAATATGCGCCTAGAAAAGTGCTTTTTTATTTAACATCACATGAGCTAATTCAGTGCCTTCGCAAGCAGCTATACAACGATGATATTGTTTCCCATGCTTAAGCTGAAGCGAGTGCAATGAAGAGGGCTTACATTCGTACATGCAAAACACATGTTGAAAAATAAAAAATTCCGAGGGTAACCACTTACATGTACCATTCGGCATTGCAAAACATGTATGCATCTCTTAACAACCACTAGTCCAAAATAATGACATCGATAAAACTACACAACTTATTCCCTAAAAAAACGTTATAGCCTACCGAAGGAGAAAACGTCTCAAGGACATACTTTTGCGTGCCATAATTACACCAGAAGCTATGAACAACGTTTCAGGAGCGTCAGTCACATGCAACATCGATCGTTACCAAACATTCAAGGCATGCCACCAACCCAGACATTGAAGGGCATATCAGCCGCCAAATTGTAAATAAAGGGTACCCATAACTGTAAAACAGCAAATGCAGTATAACTCATACAACAAACGCATTAAGTTTCAAAGGTCTGAACGGAAAACACTTACATTTAATAGGTTCCCCGCTGCATTACATTTTAGCAAAACTGGCCTCATGTTTGATGACATCGTATTGTGCTATATTGAAACTATGAAAATGTTCAGACGAAACACGAAAGCTTCGAGAAACATACAAGCGAAAGCTGCTCAACACTCTTCAGCCGCTTGTAATTTATGAAACGACACATAGAGGCATGATAAACAGAAAAACAGGTTACTGCCTGATCTTTTTGTTATATATCAGCAAGGCTTCGACTAATATAACGGAGAGGCTTGCCGAGCAGTTGTTCTATTCGAACCGAGCCTGATATATTACAAAATGTCCCCGATTATAAAGAAATAATGAAAAAAATCGCTAGAAATCTGCCGTTTTTGCGGGTAATAATATGGTTAAGGTAAAGGTAAATGTCTTTTTTATTATAGTGTCACCCCTATTGAAAGGGCCAGCCAATTTGGCTTATGAGACACCTTTGCGTATATACCATGTACCTCCAAACTCCTATCACTATGCCAGGCGCAAGGCGGATAGAAGTCGGTAACCATTCATGTGTAACGCTTGCGGCTCACGAGCCGGTCATATCGGAACAAGTCCCATGACAAACATCCATCCTTCGACAAACGCTCCCATGGAGTTCGAACCTTCGACCTCCCGATCCTGAGGCGGACGCCTTATCCACTAGGCCACGGCGATCGGTAATATGACTTTTGTCGTTTGACATGGTAATATTGACGTCATGAGCACGCGCGCTTTATATTTGTAAAAAAATGTACAAATGTCATCGCTTTATCGAAAAAATAAACTGTCTATAACACATATATAATCAGTAACAATCAATAAACACAAGGCATAAATATATGTTAAGACTGAATGCCAAACGTTCACTGAACTATGTCTATGTAATATTTTATTTATTTATTTTTAAATTTCTTACTAGTTTATACCGAATTACACCGCTGTAATACATTTATTATCTATTAAATTTCGACTTTTCAGCACAATTCATTTTCAATAAAAATTGAAATTGTATTCATTATTGCGATTAGGTTAGGCTCGGATTCAATCGCAATTTTTGTTTTCATTCCGCTTGGTAAGTCGCAAACGTTATATCAGTCTTTTAAAACAAATAAACCCGGTCGTTGAACCAACTCGTTTAAACTTTACGACACACTGGTAATAATTACTATATATGTGTTACTAAACATGCGACCTTTAACTTGTGTTTGATTTATTATCACAAATGTGTTGAATTTTACTTAGTATTGTAATTGTACAGTTATTTTATTTGTATGCACTTTATTAGATATTATTTCAAATGGAGCTTACTAAACATAAAGCAGTGGTTATTCAGTAAATTCGGTCTCGTGGGGATTCAGTACTACCGGGAGAAGGTTGTAATTTCGAGTGGCAAACCCGTGAGTGTTCTTCAAACTGACAACACATTGCACTGCGCTCGACAATCCACAATTAAGCAGCTTGCCAGGGGTTTAGGTTCAGTAACAAAACGTGTGAGGTTTTAGCTTAACCAACCATACCGGCAGTGGATGCAGAGAATCTGGAAATAAAGAAACCCTATTGCAATGCGGTCAGCAGTGATTCTGTTGATGTCGATGTATTTCGTAGTCTTCATTAAACTTCAGCAAGCTGACGCTTTGTTGGTACGTTTTAAAAGCTACTGCTAAAGATGTCAAACAGAAAATAATAAACGTTAAATACGTCACACTGATATATAGCAAAGATAAGATTTATGAGCATATGACAAGTCGTTTGACATTAAGTACAACATTGAATCATGTGCCTCTACGTGTACATGGGCGTGTGTAAACGACAACAGCACTGTAGCACTGCCACATCAACACCAACACTTACTTTATTCAGCAGTTATTTTTCTCTAAGCCCCATTTTTACATAGTATTCATGAAAAATTGAAACATTAGAACAATTAATACTGAAAAGTATAGTTAACTATAAATCAGAATGATTTAAAACAAACATACATATTTTTCTTAAACAAAAATAAAACAACAACAACTGTCCATCACTGGGATTGCCTACTTATATCCCGTATAGCATACGATGATATGCAAAGATACTGTTATGGTCTCTTAGTTAATAATCTTTTTGTCATAGGTACACCTTAGTCTGATAACAACAAGCTATACTTGACACTAACGTGAGTTTATACATAAATTTTCTGGCGGTTAAGGTAACACCATATATTGAACCAGTTGTACTTGGGGTCCCTAATACACAGTACGAATATTCGACATAATAAAAAAGTTCACATTAATAATCCTGACCACAACACTAAGGTATTGATAATGATAAAGTTATATCCGATGTTCATTTGCTCAAGTTAAATAGCACATTCAAATGTATGATACCTAGTCAATTACAACATGAATAGATGAATTACATTTAAATAACCTACATTATAGTTATGGGCTTAAGAACGTCGTTCGATAGCGACGTACGGCTAAAACTGCAATATCTACTAAATTATTTCAATATCACAAATGGGTGTCAAACCTTAATAAAAGATAAACGAATTTCGAGTTTCGTTAACTTAAACTTGTTTTTATTTCCCGAAAACTCAAAATATTATTATTAACTTTTGTGTATTGATGGAAACCGTAAGTCTGTATACTTTACAATAAAAATTTGTTTATGTTATCATTGGATATTTTATCCAAGTTCTTGTTGTATTCCTATGTAATGCATACAGAGTATATTTACACGTGCTTTTACAGGACGTATATTAATGTTTACATGGCATGTTGTACATCATTTTCAATACCTTATGTGCAACAGTTCGATACGCGAGTAAGACCGTATTTTTTTGTTTTGCTTTTCACAATAACATCGCAAGCAATATCAAATCACCATAAAGGCGCCCAGTCCGATATCGAGTCTTACCATCAATAACATTTATTAACCGCATATAAATTGCAATTGCTTCAATATTTACAACAATTAACAAGTTTCATATAAAAATGTTTCTTTGTTCTCACGGTTTGAACCTTGCAACCCAACACTATTCCAGCTATGCAACTTTTGAATGATAACACGAAAGAAAAGTATGCATAATCCAGTATCAGCAAAAGGGACTTTAAATTATATTTTACCTTTTTTCAATAATGAACCTGACTAAAAGACAATAATGTTACATTTTAGAATTACACTGCTTGCCTGTAAGCATTTACAAACGAATATGCAGTCACTTTGTTGAGATTTGCTAATTTTGTGAATTACGCTTATGTATCAAGTTTATCATATATCTCATTAGTAAATTTATTAACAATTATCTATAAGTCTATGCAAGCAATCATCTTTTTCGCATGCGTTTGTTTGAAACAAGCCCGTTTTATTTCTTTGTGAGTGTCGCGTGAGTTTAGTCCTGTTCGTAAATATTGGGCAAAGGTGACTAATTAATAAAAGACATCATTTGTATTTCATGAGATTTTTATATTTCTTATGCAGTTTGAGTTAAACATTATTTTAAAAAATAATTGCCATAGTTCAGCTGACGTTGGCGAACACTTAACCCTATTTAAGCATTAAGTTAAATTTATATCCGCATCAAATCCCTGACAATGCTCATATTGATCATGTTCAAAGTGAGTATTTCCTATGTATAGACACATTTTGTATGTATCATTTAATACTCGAGTCAACTTGAGTATGGGTATCGATAGTTCACATATGAATATACTTAAGTTTGCCCTTAATGCCTTTATGGAAATATTCATATGTTGTTTACTTTAAATTTTTAATTACCTATGCCTTAAGCCACACAACTTATTTGGCATAGTAAATTTAAGTAAAAATAAGAAACACATTGTATCAATGCAAATTAGAATATATATTGGGGTTACAAGGTAGTAATCCGTCTTTTTTTTGCGCTTTAAAACTTAAAAATAATCGCGTTTGTAGAAATGGACGTATACGTCTAGAAATCCTATTTTATGTTTTCAAAGCGTTACAGTTTGAAAAATTATAAATTACTTGCTAACTAGGCTATAGATTCAATTTTATCTATGCCTATAAGAATATATCTGGTGGTTAAAAGGTAGAAATCCGTCTTTTTGCGCTTTTAAACTTAAAAATAATCGCGTTTGTCGAAATTGACGTATATGTATAGAAATCCAACGTTCGGTTTAAAAGCGGTACCGTTTTAAAAATAATAAATTACTTGCTAACTAGGCTATAGATTAAATTTATCTATGCCAATTAGAATATATCTGGTGGTAACAAGGTAGAAATTCGTCTTTTTTCGCTTTAAAACTTAAAAAAATCGCGTTTGTCGAAATGGAAATATACGTATAGAAATTCTACTTTCGGTTTTAAAAGCGTTTGAAAAATAATAAATTACTTGCTAACTAGTCTATGGATTAAATGACAATTTGAACAGTTTCAAATTTCATCTGATTTTGATTAACATGTTTTGATTAACATGTATTTTATTTCAAAGTGTGTGGCTCTAATGAATACAATGGCAAGTAGTATCGATTGCGAGGTTAATTTACTGCGACTGTTTTAAGAAAATCCATTATAATACCATATACTATTCGTTACATTTAAATCATGCTGAATGTGTTCAAACATACAAATACTATTCAGCTATTACGATATATTAGCGTATTTGTTACTTTGCTAATACACTTGTAAATGTTCATACTGTACAAGGTTTTCGCCGGATTATTTTTTTGTAAATCCCTAGTTAAATTGGTTGTAATTAAAAATGCATTTTGAACGCACATTCATTAATTCCATACAATAATTATATATAAGGAACTACTGCGAAGACAGGCTGGGTTCCGTGCGTCAGTTTACTACTTGTTTAAACGTACTGTAGTCTTTTATCCGAAGTTTTAATAAACACGCGATTATTGAATAAGGCTTATAGTATTCACACTACATTTATTTAAAAATTAACGGTTAATCTTCCTTGAGGTTAAAAAAATACCCCTCGAAACGACACTCAATTCATCATGTCCATTGTTGTGGCAGAAAAATAGACGTGAATCTGCCATTACACGTGAACACGTTATCCTCCAAAAACTCGTCTCAATCCTTAGCGTACATACTTATAACATGACAGCGTTATTATCTAACCTTTACAGTTTATTTGTTAACATTATTTCCTTCCATACAGCCCTTAACTGCGTGTGCTACATTAATGACTGAATATTATCCCGCCTGTGTATACTCGTTATATTAGAGGCGAATACCAGTCAAAATATACTACACGTACTACTGCCTGTAAATTTATGGACGAATTAGAAAATATTGTTCACGATTTTGGTTTAAAGCGAAAACATCAAAATAATACGAATACAATCACACATGTTTGTAATATTTTAAATAATCTTATATTGAAAGTTGTATATCGTGATTTGTTTAAGAGCTCCTTTGGAGTAATTTTAAATAAACTTCCTGATAGACTTCAAACTTCCTCATTCATGGTTGAATGATTATAAATGCAGTACGTTTCATTAATTTACAAAACTTCCTTGTATATCGTTAAGACTACTCAGTTCTAAGATATTCATCGGGTTTTAAATCGCATGTATAATTGAAAGCTTCTTTAACGAACATTTATGAATGCCCTACCATAATTCTGTATAAAAAATACTGTGAAGACTGGCTGTGTTCAGTGCGCCAGTCTACTATTTGTTAAATCGTAATCTTATATACGAAGTTCTAATTAAAGCGCGATTATTGAATTAAGCTTACAGTATTCACACCCAATTTGTTTTTAGACTTAACGGTTACTCTTTCGTGAGGTTTTAAAAATTTCTCCATAAACCACATCAATTCATCATGTTCATCTATGTAGCAGAAAAAAACGTGAATCTGCCAGTACACGAAAACACGTTACCCTACAAAAACGTCTCAATGTTTAGCGTACATAATTATAATATGAAAGCGCAATTATCTTACCTTTACAAATTGATGTGTTAACATTACTTTGTTCCATACAGCCCTAACCTGCGTGTACTAGATGATTGACTTGACTGAATAATTGCCCGCCTTTGTATACTCGTTATATTTGAGGCGAATACCGGTCAAAATATACTACCAGTGTAAATATAAAGACAAGAAAATATTGATCACGAATTTGGTTTTAAGCGAAACCATAAAACAAAATAAAAATATAATTATACAGGTTATTAATATTTAAAATAACAGTATATTAAAAGTTGTATATATGTCGTGATTTATTTTAAGCGTTCATTTAGAGTTATTTTAAATTAACTTCCTTATTGACTTTAAACTTCCTGATTCAGGGCTGAATGACCATCGATGCAGTACGTTTAATTTATTCACAAACGCGTTATTGTTTATTGTTAAAAAACTCAGTTGTGAGATATGTATCAGTATAAGCAGACATGATATTATATTGTGTGACTTTTTGTATAAAATCAATTTCTTTGAGATTGAAAACTTGTATTTAAGCAAACTGAAAAAAATATGGCGACGATTTATATTATTGGCAGTGTGATTATTTGTGGAACCATCGCTGTGCAAGGTAATAGCTTTGTGAAATTCATTATAATATTGTTGACAAAATCAAACTAATTATGATCATGCTATCACATGCGTTACATTAATTCTTATATTATAATTGATAACCTATGACCTATTTATATTTGTATTTCATTGTAGGTCAATCATCGTGTTCCGACAAGTGTTCGAACTGCTCCATAGGGAAGTGCTTAAGCTGCATCGATGGTTTCTATATCAGTAGTAATAGTAAGGATTGTGTGCAGTGTAACAGCTTAAACTGCAGGACATGTGAAACGAGTGGTGTGTGTACATCCTGTAAGTCGGGATACTTTGGTGCATCATGTGCTAATCCCTGTAGAGATGGGTGCATCAATAGTACATGTGATTGGAACACAGGTCAGTGTCAGTGTAAAGACGGGTTTTATTTATTGTATTGCAACGGGGCTTGCTCGGATAGATGTCAAGATGTGTGTGATAAAACGAGTGGTATATGTAGATGTCGACCAGGATTACATGGACTATCTTGTCACTTGTCATGTTTGAGTTGGTGTGCTGAATGCACAAACTCAACGTCCTGCTCTTTGTGTCCAGCTGGAAAATATGGAGCAACATGCAATATTCATTGTAACACAGTCTGCAGCGATGGATCGTGTGACATTCATACTGGTCTGTGTACGAAATCATGCTCTGTTAACTGTCATGATTGTGTGGACGGAGACAAGTGCACGAGTTGTGTCAGCGGATATTATGGAACAAAATGTGAAAGGCAATGTCCAGTCAATTGTCAACAAGGTTGTTACCTAAATACAGGTTTGTGTACATCCTGTAGGTCGGGATTTTTTGGTGCTTCATGTGCTAATTCTTGTGGAACTGGGTGCAACCATAGAATATGTGATTGGAACACAGGCCAGTGTCAGTGTAAAGACGGGCACTATTCATTGTATTGCAATATGGCTTGCTCTGGTAAGTGTCAAGATGTGTGTGATAAAACGAGTGGCATGTGCCGATGTCTACCCGGATTCTATGGACAACATTGTCACAGCCCTTGTTGGAGTCGGTGTGCTGAATGTACAAACTCAACGTCCTGCTCTGTGTGTCCAGCTGGAAAATATGGACCAATTTGCAATATTGATTGTAATACAACCTGCAGCGATGGATCGTGTGACATACATACTGGTCTGTGTACGAAATCATGCCCTGTCAACTGTCATGATTGTGTGGATGGAGACAAGTGCACGAGTTGTGTCAGCGGATATTATGGGACAAAGTGTGAAAAGCCGTGTCCTTCACATTGTCTAGATAATATATGTGGTAAAACAAATGGTCATTGCCACGACTGTATTCATGGATACTCTGGAGTGATGTGCAACGTTTCTCTATGTCCTGATAATTGTTTGAGTTGTATCGGCTTTCAGTGCAATACCACAGGTAGTAAATGTACTAGTGAAGGTTTGTGCATTAACGGATGTGTAACAGACTTCATAGGACCGTCATGTGACAGAACGTGCCCCACACACTGTGCACCTGTGCTGAATGGTAGCAGGTGCTCTAGCGACGGAGTATGTCACAATGGATGTGTGCTTCATTATTACGGCAGTTGGTGTGAGAACGCGTGTCCAGCACAGTGTCTATCGGTTGGTACGGGAAACAGATGCGTTGACAATGGTACATGTAGAGCAGGCTGTATTGCAGGGTACTCGGGAGAAAGATGCGGTAGGATTAAACAAATTTATATTATACATTGACCGTGAATTAATATTGTATGGTCCCGTTTAAAAAGGGATGTATAATAGCTCGAAAATTTCATCATACAACTAGCTAATAATAGATGTCAGCTTAATACCATGACTGAATGCGTTTACCAGTCAGTTCTCATGAAATAGTTTTAAATATTGATCCTTAAATTGAAAACTTTGTAAAACATGGCCAAATTAATAGCACGTCGGCTCTCTAACTCAAGGAGTTTCAATGGAATCATCATGCCACTTGATAGGAGTAGTACTCATTATATATCGCCCAGGTTGGATCATTGGCTAGAACGCCTAGAGCACTTCTGAATTATTACCAATGAATTAAAAACATGGCCAAGTTAGAATGGTTGCTCTCTTACTATTGTGTTACCATTATATCTAACCCCCAATCGATAAATAGCAAGATCGTTGCAAAACTTCTGAATAATGTCCCTTAATTTAACAGAATGCGCTATCTACAATCGATTTTTTTTAATGAAAATATCATTAACGTTCGTATCGATATATATGGTCATTTAGATTCGAGCACGTTTGATAACGTACCAGATCGCCTGAAGTAGTTATGAATTATAGCCATTGCATTACCAAACAATTATACCATTTTAAGAAGCCGAAGAAGTTTTTGTTCTGATATTTCTTAAACGCATGCTTTTTTTCAATAGAGCACCGGGCTGACGCATTCCTCCCGGACGACAGTAAATCTGCCAGTACAGCTGGAATGGTGGCTGGTTCGTTTTTTGGTGGGGTGGCCCTTACAATTGCATGTGGGGTGATCGCGCTCGTAGTGTGGATGAAAAGGTATATTGTGTTTTAATATTTACTTGTGAACATATTGCATTTATACAATACTTGTTCTGTCGGTTTTTTTAGCACAGTTTTCACTCATTTTATTATAAATATGAGATATATGCATTAACATTAATTTCAGGAAGAAACCTACACCTTCCAATGAATATTATAATACACAGACTTTTGGAGCCGGTAAGATATATACAAATAAATGTTAAAGTTTGAGAGGTAGTCATTTTGTCATTTGGTGTTTAATTTATTTAAATTTGTATAAACATGACAAGACTTCATTTTTACGGAAATACTAATAAATAAAAAAAATAAATATCGCAAACACTCAAAACTGTGATAATTTGGGATGACAAATTTTTACTTAGAAAGGTATAACGATCTTTATTGAACTCAACATATGAAAGAAAAATGGTTATTAATTCAAATTTATTATATAATTTGTTATCTAACTTGACTTAAAATGGTTTCCGAGCATTATTTATTTGCAATCACATAGGAATATACCTGCGGTATATTTGAGCCCGACGTAAAGTATTATTGTCCAATTGATCTATACAGAAAATTTCAATTTTGGTGATATAAGTGTTATTCATGGTGTTATTTGTTTTATCTATCGGATTAAAAATAAATAAATTCCTATTTCTATCATCGAAGCTAGATATTTAGTATGTAATTAATAAAGTTATAAGATCCCATGTCATGTAATTAAAACTGGACACTAATTTTGTATGTTTAAGAGCAAGCAGTTGATCATTTTCGATAGACAAACTATAAAAGCAACTTATCATTTTTGAACACGCACCTTCCGTTTATAGGCAATGAAGCTTCAAATCATGACCAACCAAAATCAGATGCCGAGTCCAACTACACATCTTTGGGTGGCAATCAGGAAGAAAGACATACGTATTCAAGTCTGGACCAATAATATTCGTGAAGAACGTTACTGTTTGTGTCATCTTAAAATCGACATTGTTTTTTTTAACAATACAGTTGCATATCGACAAATATAACAATACGGATACATGTATGAGTTTCATGTTCAAAGAATTTTACAATTACACAATTTATCGTTTCAATTCAAAATGTGACTCTGGTAAAGCTATTGATAAATATACAAAAACTATATTTTACTCATCGTTTACGGCCGATACTATTGTGAAAATGTTACACAATTCATGCCATATTTATGCCTTTAAGATAAGGAATGCATGTATGTTCTTCTTGACTATGAATGTTCCAAATTTTGACTACATATCGCAAAGGCATAAATTGTTCCAATGTTTGTTTAAGTTAATGCTATGAATATGATAATGATAATTTAATTGTGTTTTAGTACGTATGTTAGAGAATATTATAACATATTTCTACTTGTTTAGAGTTATAATTTTTGTTGGGGGCTTATCCAAGAGGCAAATAAATTTAATTTGCATTGTCCATGTAACAAAAACTTACTGAACAACACAGAACTTATCTACAAAAATACAACTCCAAAGACATCATCAAGGAATCAAATTCACCATACAAAAGCCATTTATTTAAGACAATGGACCGATTGCTTACACCAGAGAGGACAATACAGATGAAAACACAATAATATACAAACACAATTATATAAAATTGACTTGATACATAAACCGAAATTGCAATTTGCTGAAACATTTAACAATTTAATTCCAATTAAATTAAAAGGTAGTTTCTTGCTACGTTGTACTTGGTATATTGTAAGCAAACATTCTCGAACTGAGTAGGGCAATGTTTTATACACTCGGCGTTGTAGTGGTAATGGCAGACATCTATCACTAAACATTTCATTTCGCTCGTAGCTGGTTTATTAAATATATATTTTGTTACTAAATCAGTGCTTATATTGACTAAGCGGATCACATTTGATGTAAATATCAATATTCATATTTAAACTTTGATTGCAACTCTAATGAACGATACTCATTATAACTATTTATTTTTTACAAGTGTATATTAAAAGAATAAGTCGTACTATAATAATCATTATTGTATAAATACATGAATTTTATAAAAGCGAATATAAAGAATAAAAAACTATCATTAAAAATATGATTTTTTATTTCGTTTTCCACCATGTTCGTGTTAGAAATATATTTTATAATTTATATACTGTATATACATAAAAGTTATTAATGAAATTATAATGTATATAATTGCGTTTGTTTGCATTACGAAACTTAAGTCTTGATAGAAGATTATTTTCTCACGAATTGTACAGCAGAGCATGCAACTAATGGAACATTTAAAAGCTGTCCCGTATCGCCCTGGTAAGTTATATGAATGGGAACAAATAAACACTGCACATCAACGTAGCTCATAACCATCAATGTTGTCAATGGTTTTTAATATAACCTTCCTATGTTAACAAAACACATCTCTACAAACAGCTCTTCTAATGCAAACGTTTAATGTTTCGTCAGAAACGGATCGAGATGGCAACTTTGAGTTGTATAGGTCGTAATATGTGATCATTTTCTACCTGGCTGATTTTGAATCGTTCAAATACAAAGCTCATGCACGGATAGACCGCGTGTCTGAATGGCAACCACGTGCAAAAAGATATGTTACTATTATTGCTATTTTTTCGAATTTGGTAGTGCATTCTGATAAACAAAATCGCAAAATCAGTGTAGATGTTTAATTTAAAAAAGACCTGTACTATAAGATGATTGGCGGCTGTTGGATCATTTTCACTAATACCAGCTCGTAACGCAAGTGGAGAAAATGTATTTAACATGTATCACAATTGCACATTTTTAGAATCTAACACGTTCTTTCATTTTATATCATATGCTAAAAAAGAAATTTAGAAATAATATATGTAAGCGAGAGATTGGATAGCTACACACGAATTCCATGGACGAGTTTTATAAATCATGGTATGAATGAACAACGAGTGTCCGTTCTTTGTTATCACATGCTTTTAAAGAAGCAAAGAAACTCATTAATTAAGTTACCGTTTTGGTGAAATCCTTAGAGATGCAAATGAAGCGTGACTTCCCTTCACGTTTAAGCGTCATTTCAATAAACTAAACTTACGCAATTTGTCCGTCTTGCTAAAAGTAGCCAATTAGACTCTCAGTGGATATATTGAATCTAAAACAAAGATTAGCATGTGATAAAACTGACATTATTAACCAATATTGTATTATTAAACATTGCTGTAATTTGTATCAAATTGTTGTATAGGCCCAACCAAATAACACGTGTACTTTATAAAAACGTTAACGCATCCTTTTTCCGAAATGGTTGAACAACCAACTGGCTTTTATCATAATGGGTTTTCGATGACAAAATAGTTTTACGTTATGTTATTGTGTGACCTTGTTATTTAGAGTGATATTGCTAGTTAACATATTATTCATCAAATGGTAGATCCATTGGAAAAGAATATTAACCAATTATTCTAGTCCACCAAACAAATGTGTACGAAATATGTCTAGTTATTATCGATAAATTATCAAACAACTCATTCTTCGTAGAAGGGCCACTGAATATGCAAACACCTACACTCAGTTTAACATGTGTAATACTTTTTTCAGGAAAACATGCTTCCATCTTATTGTTATTACTATGTGTTTTGTTTTTTATGTAAATAATATATACATACGAACAATTACTAGCACGTTCTTTGTCTTGTATTACAATTTACTAACTATCCATATCCAACTAATGCATACAGTCAATTACTATTTGTTAGTGCGTTCTATGCTAATTATATGTAAAATTTACCTGTCATAAACTATAACATATGTATACATTCCTTACATATACGGAAATTTATTTTTTCATATTATCGAATATTCCTTTAAAATCTTTATTTAACTTTCCGTTCTTTGCCTTGATTATTTTCTATACACATCCTGCATTTAAATACCCCAACATTGTTTTTGTGCAAGAAGTTGTATTTGTTTAATTCCCTCAATGTCAGATTATATTATACTCGTTAATACAAGCGAATGGGATTATTACTGGTAATTCGGTATTAACAATACATACTTATTTACAGTATTTTTAACAGAGGCAGTAGGGAATTAAAGACCACATTGATAAATATTAAAAATGGAGTGAGTGTTTAGTTGCTATCAATGAATAGACTTTTGTTATAATTATTGAATATCAACATTTAACAGAGCATGCGTATTTGCCAAGTTAACTAATTGAACTATGCCATTGACATTTAGATGAGTGGCGCATTAATCAATACACTAATTTTACAGTTAGACAAAGATCTCTGGAGAAACATATAACCCGTCCTATTAAGAAATCAGGTTACTTTTACATTGAAAGAAAGAATGTCAACACCTTACGCAATACATGACACGACGGACGACATAGGGGTTAAATATTCGTCGAAAATAAGTAATTGCAGACAAAAAAACATAGTAATAAAACACCAGTTTTGTATCATTTGAAACATGCCCAACGATTTAATACGATGTACCTCCATAACGTATGATAAGAACTGACAGGAGCACAATTACACGTTTTATTAATTTGTGAGATAATCGTGGTATATGGACATAAGCTTAACATTAATCCCCGCAACTTCGATATGGGGAGATGTTTCTAAATGATGTTTCACGGTGTGTTATCATGCCTTACTATTTGAACCTATAGTTTACAATATAACGCATTTGATCATATGTGTTATAGAAAAGTTCGAAAACGTTTAAACAGTGCCTAAGATTATGTATGATAACCTAAACATACCAAATTATCTCATAAATATGATCGGAATATTCATAATATATCTCGATCACATACATAACATGAATCGTCAAAACAGAAACCTACAAACATTTCATTCGTTTATAAATCAGTATTCGGATCATTCTGTTAAACTGATCAAGTAATGTCTTATTCAGAAATTTTATCTTATACATTACCATAAATTAATGTTCATCTGAAGTCCAGTACAAAAACATAAACCTAAACTCAACGGACACACAGACATACGCATCTGAACATCCACCAACACACAGAGGGTAAACCTTAAGTCCCCTCTGATCAAAGACCAGTAGGGGAATAATAATAACTTTGTTTATAATTTTCAATAAGGCAACATTGTTTACAAAGATGTGCTGCAGTCCAGTACATGAGTTCAGTCCACGAGTCCAGTCCATGAGTCCAGTCCACGAGTCCAGTCCAGTCCAGTCCATGAGTCCAGTCTAGGTTTTCAAGACTGCCGTTTTCTCTGGAACCGCGAGTTATTTATTACAGGTTAAATATGACTGTTGAACTTTGACATTATTATTGGTTTAATTTCCACTGGAAACGCGATTCATTAATTTCATGTGAAATAACACTGTTTAACTTTGGGATTATTATGGCCTCATTCAAACTGATTGTAAAGCACTTTTCACAAAATTAATTATTTTAAACATAACCAAGTATGATGCATTAATTGAACACACACATGTATTAATTTTTTTTGCAGTCACCCATCGTTACGTCGCGGCGGTAGGCGATTGTTTCGCTGAGACCGTCGTGGTCGGGAAGGCGTTGTACTGCGATAATTATTTGTTGCGGCCTGGGCATCTGTTTGAACTGGTTGAAATGTGATGCGTCCCGGCGAAACAGTTTTCCTTCATTTTCTACCGTTATTATAGAACCGCTCTTTTTAATGACCTTGCCAGGCGTAGAATTAAATGGCAAATCCAGTTTATCATATGGCGTTTTTTGTCTTACTAAGACTTTATCGCCTTAGTTGATTTGTGACGTTTTTGATTTTCGTTTGATATCTGCATTCCGTTTTTGGTTGCATTTTGAAAGTGAGTCCCTTTTTGACATGTTCGTCGTTTTCTCGTACTCTGAATATCGGAATTATATATGTAGTTTTAATTTTCCTTCCAAACATGATATCTGCTGATGAGCGGCCTGTGCTAGGATGTAGTGAGCTACGGTAATTCAAAAGAAAGATGCTAAAACCTTGTCAGATCTGTATTCCTTCCGTACCAGTCGTTTTCAAGGCTTTCACAAGAGGCTTCATGAACGCTTCAACTAGACTGTTGGCTTGTGGGTGCAACGGCGTTACTCTGCGATGTTGAAATCCGTATGTTCGTAAATTCTTTGAAATTGTGACTGTTAAATGGTGCTCCGTTGTCCGACTGATATCTCGAATGGAGAAAATATTCGCTTTGCTGGGGATTCCAAGCATAGTAAAGTGCTGATACATTTCTGATAAGTTCGACGACTGGGAATCGGCAGTAATCACATATAACTACCATTGCGTAATTACCAGTCGTCAAAGGACCGCAAAAATCAATTGATACTTCATCCCATGGTCCCTTGGGTGGCGGGCTTGATTTTACTGGTTCATAGTTATTGTGCGGAGACGCTGCCAGGCACAGGAAAGTTTTTACATACGTCCTTGACGAGTTTATTCATATATGGGAACCAGCAGGTGAATCACGGAGTACGAAAACGTGTTCATTAATCTTCACTGTGATTAGTTCATCAGACACAGTCTTGTACCGTTGATAGACGGGGTTGTTTTGCGTCGTTTGTTTATGCCAGGCGTTGTTTGCTAATGCATCAAAGACAGACCGTAATATTTCATCTCTGCTAGTGGTCGCGGCTGTTTCCGCTAATGTCATTAAATCTGGTACTGCCGAAATTGCCAGGAAGTTTGCGTAATCCTCTGTAAAAATTCATGTTTTATTTTCTTTCTTTGGGTGTCTTGAGTAGTAATCGGATACCATTTGATTCCCTGGGCGATATTTCATTGTGAAATTGCATGTTATCGATTTCAATTGCCACCTTTCAAGTCGGGCAGATTGAAAATTGATTCCAAGGGTTTGTGGTGAGTTATTAATGTAAACTTCGACCCGAACAGGTACAGATGAAAGTGTTGTCATCCGAAGACACACACCAAAGCCTCGCGTTCTGTTTGTGAATACCGCTGTTCTGCAGGTTAATGCGCGGCTACCGTACGCTACGACTCTGTTATGCTGGATCAATATTGCTGATAACCCTACTGGACTAGCATCCACGCACACTTCTAAGAATCTCGTGGGATCATAATAGGTCATGGCCTGGTTGCTGGTTAAAACAGTCCGCATTGTTCGAAATCAATTGTTTTGATCCGTACCCCAATCATATGCTTGATTGTGACGTGTTAATCGACGTAGAGGTTCCGATATGCTGGAATAGTCGTTTAAAAATCTTCACACGTTATTTGCCATCCCCAGAAACGACCTTCTTTCCGCTGCGTGTTTTGGCTTTTGGACATTTTTAATTGCCTCGATTTTCACTGGGTCTGGTGAAATGCCGTATTTGCTGATAATGTAGCCATATACTTTAAATGATGATTGTCCGAATTTACACTTGTCTGTGTTTAATGTAAGATTCTTTTCTTTAAGTCTTTTTAGCAGAGACTCGAGTCTTTTATCGTGGATTTGTTTGGTCGGCCCATGACAGATAATGTCGTCGGCAATGTTTAATGTGCCTTTTAATCACGAGATAACTTGCCGAATTTAATTTTGAAAAATTTCCGGCGCAGCTTTTAATCAAAATGTAATCTCTTAAAACGATGTAGACCGACGTGTGTTGCAAGAATGTTGCATGATTCGGGCGCTTATTCTAGTTGATGAAACCCATTATTTAGATCAACTTTCGAGAACACTGTTGATCCGTTCAATTCTACAATGACGTCATCGAGCGTCGGTGTCACGTGATTTTCACGTTTAATGACCGGCTTTGCTTTTCGCATTTATACACACATGTGAATTTCGTTAGGTGCATTTGGTTGTGGTGCAACAACAATGCTAGATACCCATTGTGTCGGGCCGTGTACACATTTAATGAGGTCTAAATCTTCTAAGCGTTTGAGCTCATTTTCAACTTGATTTCTCACATTGAACGGGATCCGTTTAGCTGGCTGTGCAGTCGGGGTAATTGTTTCGTCGACATGAAATTTAACTTGAGTGTCCTTTAATTTTCCCACACCCTCGATTACTTCTTTGTTTTTTTGTCATTTGAATCCCTGGATATCGTGTTTATTACAGGTACAATTCAGAGATTGGTAGCAAATTCGTTACCAATTATATTGTCGTTGTTTTGTCTCACTTAACAGGACATTCAGTCTTGTGGACTTTACAAACTTGAAGGACCGAAACATCACGCCACGAACTCAAATAAATTGACATAATGATAATTGGAAAATGAAATGGAAAATAGAGAACACAAAAATGAACACTAACAAATCACAATACACTCACAGTATTCTAAATGAAAATATTTGAACCAGATAAAAAGAAAGTAATTTCTCAATTGAAAATTCAATAATTGTAAACTAGTATGAAAATTGCTGTTAAAACAAATGATGTCAGATACTGATAGCTCAGTGTGACAGTGACTGAATGCAAATAAAGTATTTTACACAAAAATCACATTATACTTGTTAGGAATCAATAAAGTACCTAAAACAACAGAATACATGTTGGACGTCAATTACAAATAAATACACCAAGCAATAATCGGTTTTTAGGAAATTTCAATGACAGCTACTTACCGGTCGTGTAATTAAACTACAATGCCAACAAACTGACCACAGCGATATATTAATCAATAAAAAACAACACTATAACGCGTTAATTTGATCGAGAACGAACTGTTAATACCGCGATTACAGCAATCCTAGTTGCAGAACGTTTTTTTTTCATCTCACCGTAAGAAAGACAAATTTACTTGCATAAGAGGAAGTGTTCAGTGCGCATGCGCAGTAACATTTCACACATTTTAACAAAAATAAATCGTAATTTTTACTGCTAACATCTTACTTAAGCTCTCTTTTACTTTTAGTTTTTAATTCTATGAAATAAATAACATTTTGCTCTTTAATTATTTACCGGACATTCGGACCGACAACATAGCAATTTCAATCGGATCTGTCTTAAAAACCACAGTCAGGTCCGACGGTCCGGCACTTTTGGGAATGCCCAATTTTAGAAAGTACCCAGTTAACAAAAATAAGCAAGATAACAATTTAAAGTGTTTAATTATATTCTCTTTAAGCTTAAAAATGTGTCTTCGAGTGGTTCAGACACGCTAAGATAGTCGTGTGGCGCGACGATTTTATGGAAGTATAAGTAATTATTTCACGATGATCGCTTATTGCTTTCAAAATAGGTTGTATATAGATGATGTTTGCGCTATAGAGCTATATTTATATTTAATGTGTGTTTGATTAGATTGCAAACGCATTTGTATGGCGTCATTGAAAGGCCATATAAAGTACCACAAATCTGTAACCAAGACTTAATTTCACTTTAACCTTACGGAGTTAGAACGCATTT
Source organism: Dreissena polymorpha (assembly GCF_020536995.1). Lineage (NCBI taxonomy): Eukaryota > Metazoa > Mollusca > Bivalvia > Myida > Dreissenidae > Dreissena > Dreissena polymorpha. The sequence goes on along the minus strand of NC_068364.1, from coordinate 19,742,678 downwards.
AAACGGCTCTAATTTTGCTAATTGGAAACCGAGATAAAATTCGAATAAGTGAGATATATCGAAAGATCCGACGCACATAATAGTAAACAGATCTCACAATGTTGACATTTTAACTAAAAAAAGTGTATATGCAAAACTATGAGAGTATCAGATATTGCGGAAGACTTCGGAACCAAATCATTGAGTAAAGAATGATATTTAATATCATAGCAGTCCCAATATATGTAACGTATCACTAATGTCCACTAGTATGCAATTGAATATTATTGCCACTATTATGCAATTGACAATTAAAACATCATAATAATAATGAAAATAATATAATAACAGTTGTATATTTGAAACAATAATATGTATCAGTTTAACTTATTTCTCAATAGTAGCTCATCTGTTAACAGTTCTATGTCACCATACACATTATATTTATTTTGGTCAACAATCTGGAATAAGTACTCATTATTAGCTTTTTCGTTGTTGTTGTTTTCTCAATAAATACATTGTAAGCATTAAATTGATATGCCCCCTATGTGATAGATTAAACTATGTCGTGATGTGTAATTGAACATATTGTAGACTGCCAATAGCCATTGAACAAAGGAGTGGTGAGCGGCACACTCATTATAATCTATAGCATTGATATACCAAAGAGTGCAACAAGGACGACAACTGTCGCTTGGTTAAGCGAATCTGTACACTCTTGAAAACGCCTTAAACAGTTTTCCATTAGTTTTATAAATTTCGCTTACTTGTCGATTGGTATCAAAACTGCCGACTGTTTGTGTGTTTTAGTTCTAAACCTATTTATTTTTGCTCGGTTGCATCAAAAGCCAAAAGCTTTTTTTGGAACGCTCTCGAGTTCGTTTTCTGGGACTAGAACCAGTATTTGGTGTCTTTGAGAGAGATCAAAAGAACGCTCCCACGATTAAGATCAAACTCACACCTCCCGGTCCTAGGCGGACACCATATCCGCTTCGCCACGGCGAACTTGCGTGTTTTGAAAATCACAGAAAAAGGTAAACTTGGATATAAAATGTTGGAATTATTTTTGTAAATGATATAATGCTATGACTTTAAAAGACGAGACGATATCTGTCCTTTTATTTCATCCAGCCTCAAAAAGTTTGTGTTCTGGTGCTCTCGTCGATACATACTCATTGATTAATCAAATGGAAATTACATTCAAATGTTTTCTTTAATTGCTATATAATAAGACTCGTGATGATATCCGGCTCAATTTTAATTTACACTTTAACCGGGTTAAATCTTCAATGATTCGCATTGACCGTTTCTTGGTTGTGACCCCACTTGTTTTCGGTTGTGTGGTTTCAACAAGTATATGGCGCTATGCGGTAGGTTTAATATTCAAATATCTCTGCAGAAAGACAAATATGGACACTCGTGGACGCCAATAAGCTAACATATGGCGCTTTTTCTAAAATGTGAGAAATCAAGGTTTATGCTACTTAGAAAATAATATTCGGGTCAATATATGGAAAAAAGACACTTACCCCCCCCCCACCCACCCCCCAGAAAAAAATTGCTATTAAAAATATTTTAACTGATTCTGGTATGGTAAAATGTCTTTTATAACATATTAAAAGTTTACCCAAATCTGACCACCGGAAAGTTGTGTTTTCGAAGATGGCGTCCAAGATGGCCGCTAAACCTATTAATGATGATAACTATGTGAGCATCTACTCAAATTTCATTATTTTGGTGTCTTAACTTAGATTTTGCGGGGAAAAGAACACAAGAAGGTGATACAAAATTATGTTAGTCTCACGTAACAGAGAAATCCAACATGGCGTCCAAATGACCGCTAATACAATATCGCAAGTGCATAACTATTGGCTCAAACGTGTTATTCTTGTTTCGCAATTCTATAATAACTAGTGTTTTATGTTTTGTTTTGAATATTTACACCTAGTATAACATTGCATTCCGTTATTAAGGCGCAATCGTCATAAACAACAAAATATAAAAACAGACCACCATTATCAGAGTGCAGGATCCCGTGACTTTGTGGGGTTCCCCATTTTAACTTTTATGGATTTAAACCCGGACTTTTTTAAACATTGGTTCTTAAGAATTTTAACTAGTGCATAAAGGAAGATTGTTATGCTGCTCATTACAATGTGAAATATGTCAGAATTACTTTATTTAATCAGCCTGTGTTCTTGTTCAAAATTCGATTTTGATGTTGGGGTGTTTTCATACACTCAAAGACTTTCTGGGGCCATAGGATTCCCACATTGAAGGAACCGGTCACAAAAACATACTTGAGCCTATCAATGGGGAATATGCCATTGTGCCCAGTATAACAGGAAAAGCTGACCAGAGGGCGTTGCGTTGCCATTTTCGTGTTTACAAGTGCCTACGCATCCAGTTAATTAAAGGAAGATCATAGATCCGAGATTCATATAATGCTGGATCAGGCAGAGTTGTTTTCTTCAATTCTTAGGGGCGAGACGACGCAGATTGTTCATGTTCTATGATTTTGATCAAACTCGAGACGGCTACAAAGAATAACAAAACAAGAACTTGCATAAACCACTAAGACAAGCCAATTATTGCTGAAGTATCAGCTTCTGATAAGCAAAGCAAGGATGATAAGTAAAGCGGGTCGTACTGGTTGTTGAATGGTGCATTTGCAGGCAGTATCCAATCGTCTTTCTGTTTTTGCTGCAGCTGGGTACTTCAATTACCTGCGATCTGCTTCTATCTATCTCAGCCAATAAGCAGCCTATATGAAACGCACTCAGAAGTTTATCAAAAGTTCGTTTATGGTTTCCACGTTGTTCGTAGGAGAAATCAGTGCTGTACTGGGCTAAGCAGTGATCTTGCCATTGAGCAAACATTGATGAGGTCTCTTAAGAACACAGGCTGTCTCACTCGCGGCAGTGAGTACACCGAAGAAACATTTGAACCTGTAATATCCGAGTACAACAATGCAATGCAGGATTTCACAGAACTGGTCTTTACTAAAAGTGCACAACATAATGACTCAACTGACTCATTAAAATAGATGCTTCTGATCTCGAGAAAATGAAAAAAAAAGATAACAACCTGTTCACCTACATAGCTGATCCTACTCTGAAAAAAACATTGTCAATTTGATAGTGGCTGGACCAAATGTGAATGCTCATGCATTTCAGGATGTTGGGAACAAGGTCGTGAAAAACATCATAGGAAAGTAGACCTTTGTTTTAAAAAGACAGATCCCAAAACTTTGGGTATAGCGCCACTCTTAAGATAACTTTAGACTGTGCTATTGATCTTGTCCTTCTGTTTGAGCGTTTCCTGGTAGTGTCATTATCTAGAGATCTTTCCCTTGCAGACATATTGTCGTATGAACTGAGTCCCCATCCTCCTGCACTATTATAAGCCAAGAACATACTTCGTAAAGCATACAAGCCTAAGACCATTTATTAAATAAGAGATCAAGATGTATACATATCAAGCGAGGCTGTAATGAACTGTATTCCTAAAACAGATTGTAAAGTGCTTGATGGTGTCTCTTTTTTTATCGTTTACCATAAAAAAGGGCGACACAAACAACGCAATAGCCGAATCTTATGCAGATTTCACGGACAAACAACAGTGGTGTTCGATGGTTACGAAGACGGCCCTTCTATCAACGATATCACACACCAGAGAAGAGGACAAAAAACGTGAACCTGAGTATGAGTTTCAACAACAAAAACGAATGATCATGCTAAAATGAGGACATTTTTCCCGTGACAAAACAAGGCAGGCATGATTGCTCTGATCAGCTCAGCTCTGACTTAGAGGGGATGTAATGCCATTGTGTCACAAGGGGATACAGACGTTGATATTGTAAAAGCAACAGCGGAATGATCCTGTCATAGCCCCGCAACGTTAATCAGCGAGGATACAGATTGTGTATCAGGTGATAGTGGACAGCCGAATGTCATAAATTGGATGTCATGACGAATCATCTGTTTATTGGTATCAACAATTCAATCAAAGTGTTTTGTCGTACAAACTATGGCGTTTTACTTAAAAAACATCACCTTTGAGTCAAACGTCATGGACATGTGAATCTTCTCATTGTGGTGGTGTCGTTTTTTAGGCTGTTTTGGATTAATGTGTATCATAATAAACTTACACTATGTCTGATGATCTTAGTGTTCTTTGATCCCGGTACATACACCAAAATCATCAAATTTGAGTGGATATTTACATAGTTGTATCATAAATAGGTTTTGGAGTCCATCTTGGCGGCCATCTTGAACCAAGCAATTTTCCAGAGGTTCGGTAAACGTTTGATATGTTATAAAGTACGTGCTACCCTACCAGAATCAAATACCTTTTGTAGCAATTTTTGGGGGTCAAAGTGTCTATCTACCTGACTATAAATAAAAACGGTATATATGACCAGTTGCCTATGCTCTGATAATGAAACTTATTTTACAAATGTTCAACCGTCTGTCTGTCATCCGTTCATCTTTTTGCCTTTTTCAGTGAAAAAACAACAACATACGTTGAGCTTGCGTTTCTTTAACGTCTACACATCAACACAGTTCAGTTGTAAAATTTTGTGAATAAACAACACGACGTTATATACGTGTAGTTTAATGCAGAAAAAAGAATATGCTTATACAAATTAATTAAATTATAAATGAACATAAAGTTGATAATGCTTTAATTTAAAAATGATCAGTTTATTACAAATCTGGTGAAACTGCGCTGCATTATGCAGAAATATTTTGTCAAATATTTCCTTAATCGTGCGTTTATGCGTGTGACTTTTTACAAGATAGTTTTTTTTAATTTCTTCTAATATTAGGAACTACTTTCAAAACATTAACTTTGTCCACGTTTCGGATAAGTTCGAAAATGGTTGTAAATCTTTTATAAACATCACCGCCATGGCGGGGTGGGTGGGTGTGGGGCAGTTTTCCTTTATGGCTATAATGACATGGCGCCGCCAGGGAATGGGGAGAGAGGGCAGTCGGGCAGTTTTCTTGATATGGCATAAGTGAATCCTTGTTAACAATTCTTAGAAGTCTCCTTCAGTCAAACCTTTATGAAACTTGGTTAGAACGTTTGTTTAATGATATGTCGTCCAAGTTGGAACATGGCTCCCGTCCGTCGTCAAACAGACCGCCAAGGGGAGGGGAAGTTTTTCTTGAATTGCTTTAGTGAAACATTGTTAATTCTCTATTTTTCAAATTATTATCCCACCATCATGATCTTGGATGGTTCACGTGAGCGCAAAAACTAGTTCAATTATGTCAAATAAAAAAAAAATATTTATTTTTTTATCTCATTTAAAAGGATATCAACATAAATTTTGATTAAGCAACATCTGTACTGCTTACCAGACAATACAAGTAGTTAATTGTGCATATTTACTGATAAAACATGTCATGAATCGTCATAATCAGAATCATTATCATCATTATGTTGGTAATGTTGAATGGTAATCGCGCTTTGGTGTTGACCTTAAAGCGAACGCACTTTGTTATTGGTAGTTGGTGCGGTACTACACAGCTAAAATGAATGGCTTAAGTATATTCAATTGCAAAGACCTATAAAATACATATGTCTTTGTAAATAGTAATGTGATTAACAGTAAACATCAAATTGAATTTCGTAACATTTACCATCGCCTGTAACATTCACTTAGTCATGAGGATATTAATATATCACTTGTGAAAACATGATGCGGTATATAAGGATCCGTTTGTTCGTAATACAAACACTTATACTGAATGGCTACACAAACTAAATGTTTCGATCCGATGAGTTTTCGTGTGGCCTCCGCCCAATCAAATATCAGACAACTAACCTAGAAGTTACTAGCCTAGCGACTAGGTGGTCACAGGTTCGATCCCCACCGTGGGAGCGTTCTTTAGATCTTCCCCAACGATACCAAGTACTGGTTCTAGGCCCAGGATACGGACTCGAGAGCGTGTCAATAAGCCTGAGGCTTTCAATGCAATCGAGCTAAAATCAATAGGTTTAAACTAAACTTACCTAGAAGTCGTTTTACCGAAAGTCTTAGGTCTCTTATAATATAATCAGGAATAATATTCCATCATAAAATTTGAACCACCAATCGCTCCTTTTAAAGAAAATTATTTTGGATAATGTTTAGGTTTTCTTTTTGAACGATGGTTTCTACATGCGATGTCAAAATATTTGTGAACGTCGGTTAACAGTGTATACATCGATTTTATGGGTGTGTATATTTAGGGGAAATACCGCCATCATTCACGTTATATACTGCATATTACAAAATATTTACAGCCTATAGATACTCTCCTATGAGTTACATAACACAACATATTTGGGCCTCGCTCAATGAAAACCAGGCGAAAGTGTAGACACTGATTAGCATGAACAGTACGTACATACTATTCAAGAACGACACTGAACAGTACGTACAGGCTATTCAAGAACGACACTGAACAGTACGTACAGGCTATTCAAGAACGACACTTTCCACCTAGACTCGACTTTCGCGAAGAAGAGACTTTCTATGAACGTACAATTCCAAAGATGGGAAAACTATCTTCCTAAATAATGCTGTGCTAATGAAATTAATGTTATTCATGTGAATCACATTTAAATAACCCATTTATGCCTGGCGTCTAGAAAAAAGGCCTTGGCAAACAGCGTAGACCCAGATGAGACGCCGCATGATGCGGCGTCTCATCTTGGTCTGCGTTGTTTGCTTAAAAGAAATTCTGTAAGAAATATTATAAATATATAAATAGATATACTAGACATCCCTAATTTTGGAAATAAATTGATCCGATTTAGAAGGATGGGAGAGTTCACTAGGCATAAATGGGTTAAAATGCTGTGTAAATATGCAACGTACGCTACATTTATAATCTCTCACATATTAACTGATGTTTCAACTGTGCTTTGAGAACTGCGATCATCCGCAGAAATGGATTAACATTTAACTTTGTGGATCGTAACCTATTTAAAGTGGCATTGAAAATATTGATAGAACAGTCGGTTTTATAACATGTAATTGACTTAACCGATTATTCTGCTCAATTGTAAGGCATTTAAATAGGATTTTATCGATGTGAAAGTAAGCGCAGTCCAGTATAGGAATAGGCTTTGTAAGCTGATATTAAACATATTTAAATATTGTCTTTCTGAAACATTCCCTTTGTTTTACTTTGTGCATCACACGTTGAAATCGAGGAAGATAAAAATGGTAAGTGCTTATAGCATTGTGTGTATTTATTTAGTGCACGTTTGTAAGAAATAGTACAGATAGTATATAACTAAGCCGCTTTTAGCGCGGTTATACTAAAATGAAGGCTTACTTGCAAGAATTCGTTAGTTTAATGAATGCGTCGATACGATTAGGTTAATTAATCATAAATCAAAGTCTATGGTATGCGACTCCAGGATTTAATACATATTACAATTTTATTATAGCGAACTGGTCCTGCAATTCTATTAGGGCGAGCTCGGGCGATAAGGCTTATATAAATCATGAATAATTGTGCCGCGATCTGGGAAAACAGGGCTTCATGCATGTGGCACAGGCAAATCAGGACGACGTCTTCCACTTGTATGGCACTCTCTATTTAGCGAAAATCCAGTTAAGGTGGAAAGTATAGTTCCAGATAAGCCTTTTCGGACTTCACTGGCTAATCTGGGACTTCATATTACGCACATACATTAAGCCTATTTTTGTTTTCAAGAACAATGCCAAATTGGTGAGCCATACACTTGGTTCTGTGTTCAACAACACTAAAGGCGGTTTCCGCTCTGTCATTATAACCGTTTACGATTGCTTTTGTCATATTTAAAACGGTATTCGGTAAAACAATCGTATTTTTTCCCAAACTTCATTCAATGGGTACTTAAAGGGGCCTTTTCACGTTTTAGTAAATTGACATAATTAAAAAAAGTTGTTTCAGATTCTCAAAGTTTCCTTTAAGTTATGATATTTGTGAGGAAACAGTAATACTGAACAATCACCATGCTCTACAATAGCCATTATATCACAGCATCTTTTGACGATTTAAAAGTAAAAAGTATACCTCAAAAGTATAAAGCTTTGTAACGCGAAAGGTTTGAATAATTTGGATAGTTATGTTGTTGTCGCTATATTTTGTGAATCTATGCGGATTGCTTATATACATGTAATGTAAAAAATACAACCTCCATTGTATAAGCACGGATGGCCGAGTGGTCTTAATGGCAGATTTTACTCCAGGACTCCAGGGGTCAGTGGTTCGCGCCCTGTTAAGGGTTACTTTAAAAAAAATGTATTCTTGATATTTTAATGGAACTTTTTAGATCCAATGTTTACATGTATCATTATAAAGCATTAAATGACAAACTTCAATAAATGCCAAAATCTGTGATAAGACCCCTTTAAAAGACAAGTTATGGTTCAAAACTGACCATGTCATTGAGTTGAACGGTTTGTGTTTGTATTTATTTGTTGTACAATAACTTAAAACTTGTCTTCTCTAAATCCACATCTAAAAAAATACCCACTAAACACATCTAGGTGAAATATTTGCCCCCTGTCGGTTTAATTTAAGAACGAAAATAAAATTATATTTAGACGACGCAATCTATTGGTATTAGTTTTTTTTTTTCAAATTGAAATTAACGCTAATACGAGCTGTAAGCATTGCAGGCTTAATAATCTTATCATATGGCTAATTTATTGTGATAAGCGTGTTTAATCCATTGTTTGTGTTGTGATTGGATCCTAATTGCACTTAGCTTCAAAACGTTCAAATCCACGGATAGCCATATGGATTATTGTCATGTAAATCGTACTTATAATACAATTACACGTAAGTTCGTCACTAATGCTGTGTTTTAAACCTCGTAGAAAATGAAAGTAAACCCAACATTTGGTAATAATTAAGAAACAAGCAAAAATAGCAAACGAATTTGGCACCCTCGGAAAAGTTGAAAGAACGTTTAATGAATCGTAATTCACAATTAAGTCGTTGACTTAATTCGACTATTATTTCTACTAATACTCCTACCACCGCCACCGCCACCGCCATCGCCACCGCCACCGCCACCGCCACCACCACCACCACCACCACCACCACCACCACCACCACCACCACCACCACCACCACCACCACCACCACCACCACCACCACCACCACCACCACCACCTACTACTAATTTCACATTAATTACCATCACCACGTGCCATTTTATTTCTCTGAAATTCCGCTGATTGTGGATTTTGTTTCCAATAGTTTTTATGCCACTTTCGCCTCATATAATCATTTTCTTAAATCCTTAAAGATTTATCAAACCGACTCAGTTGTTGAGTGAGTACATAGCACATACTGTTCAGATACATATTCGATAAACAATCAGTCTCCTAAAATAATTGTAACAGTGTAAATTTAGAGTTTTTGTAAAAAACGCATAAAACATAAATATATACGTAACTTTATTTCATAAGTCGAGCAATAGAAGATCAAGCAAAGTTGCAACTGAGGAAGACCATAGTAATTTTGATAGAGGTAAGTCGTATATATATCTCACGTTTAAGAGTTAATTGTGTTCTTCAAAATAAATATCTGTATTTTAATTCAAATTAATGTTAATCCTTTCTTTAAGTTTATACTGTAATTAACATTCAAACTCACAGTTTATAAATCGAGATATAAGTTATGAAGCAGGGATATCATTAGCGATATAAGATTAGTTTCATTGGTTTAAAGCGGGGATATCATTAGCGATATAAGATTAGTTTCATTGGTTTGAACCATTAGACCAGCATTCTTATACCATTGCGTGTCCGTCGTGCGTGCTTTCGCGTGTGAAACGAATTTGATAAAACCTCACATTGTTTTGATTTGGGTAGCCCCGCGCGTGGTAGTTTGTAAAAAATATATGTCTCCAACTTAAGTATGGAAATGATGTCGTTAATGACATCAGCATTGTCGACCATATGGAATTGATGTCGTTAATGACATCAGCATTGTCGACCATATAAAATGATGTCGTTAATGATAATTACTATTGCCAACCATGTGGAAATGATGTCGTTAATGACTATCAATATTGCCGACCGTTTGGTAATGATGGCGTTAATGATAATCAGTATTGCCGACCGTTTGGAAATGATGTCGTTACTGACAATCAATATTGCCGATCGTTTGGAAATGATGTCGTTAATGACAATCAATATTGCCGACCGTTTGGAAATGATGTCGTTAATGATAATCAATATTACGACTATATGGAAATTATATCGTTAATGAAAAAAATTCAAATTTAATTTCAATTTCATCATTCTAGGTGGTTTTGACACCAGGAAAACATATCATTTATTTAAAACATTATGACTCGTATGAATATATAAGAGCGTAATGTTGCAATCAGGTCGGTCATTAAGACATGTAAGTTGATGCGTTTTACTTTTCACATTATTATTTTACGTTGTACGATTTTTAGAATTTTACTTTGTAGTGAATTTTTTAATTTGTAGTATTTGATATTATAATGTTAATCAATTTCAACTTAACTCACATTACGTATTAGATTGTGTTGAATAATTCTATGTCGAAATTTCAACAAAATCCGTTTTAAAATAAGGGAGCTATATTGGTTTGATTACGTGTTGCGATAGAAAAGTCTTCAAGTGTACAGCTTTATATTTTAATAAACAGGTTATAATTGTTTAATTCCTTTTAATACATGCATATTACTGTATCTTGCAGAAATTGAAGAAATGTTCAAGGTATTTGATCGAAACGGCGACAAAACAATCTCTATTGAAGAGTTAAGAATGGGACTGAAATCCATGGGGACGACCTTCACCTACAAGGAGGCCATGTTGGCGGCAAAGACCATTGATAAAGACAGTATGAACTTTATGAACAGCGTTCTGGGAAAACAGGGCTTACTGCAAAGTGTCGGAACGGCGGAAAGTGTCCATATCACCAGATAAGCCAGTGAGAACTGCACTGGCTAATCTGTGACGACACTTTACGCACAAGACCAGTGTTCACAGAACGCGTCTTGTATGACCAGCCGAAAGTCATCTAGTGGCGTATATACGAATAATACGAGGGAAATTGCTCGCTTTAGTCATACATATTAAACTCTATATTTTCGTATAAACACCTCTACCAAAATTGTATTTGAAATATGATAAAATTCGACTTATATTTATCAAAAATAACATATAATAGGACTTAACAAGAGCAAAAATTCGGTATTTTAAACATTGAAAAGGACGAAGTGAGTGGTTCAAATTGTAAAGCTATGTGAATATATGACATTAATTTGCAAATCAGTTTCAAACATGGTTAGATTTCCTGTAAATTATATATTGCATGTATATTTTAACCCAAACTATTACATGCAACATTTTTTCACTGGAAAAGAGTGCATCTGTTGTAAGAAATGTGTCGTATTTAAAAAACATGTCAATATATGGTTAAAGTAAATATTTGGTTTGGCTTGTGTATCTAAATTTTTTTAAGAAGAGTGGGAATAATTATACGGTAATGTTTTTATGTTTACAAAATATGTTAAAGATACTATCAATGTATAAATTAGGGATGGCAACGAATACCGATTTCGGTATTCGAATATTCGGTCACCCTTCCGAACGAATATTCGGATATTCGGTCAACATCTGTCGGAAAAAAGTCAACTTTGTTTACCGTACCATTACTCCATGAATTCTACTTTCGTTTTTACCGGAAGTTCACCGGAAGTGACTAAATATTGACACAGCGTTGCCGTCTCTAATTCGAAGCTGATCTTGTTGATTACTTTTTATTGTTAAAATTGAATGACAAAAACTGATTTTAAACTATTAATATCGTACATCAACAATAGAACGAGAAACATAATATTACATGACGACAAAATAATTACATGACAAAACAGTTAGATCTACAGATAATTAAAGCTGAACTTAAACGAATTATGTACATAGCCACAACACACTTTGAACCTGTTTAACAGACTAAACAGTCAGTCTTTTAAAGTTGCCACGTTTAAAAGACACTTGGATCGGCGACTTCTTATCAGATGATGTCGTGAAATACTTCCAAGCAGCGGAAGGCGTAGGTGTCATTTTGCTTGGACAGATATTTACTTTATGCGTGTAGCAATTATAATATTTTCAATTAAATGAGGGTGCAATACCAAAAACATTTCTTTAAGTATAATACCTGATTGAATATTGAGTAATTAATAAATGTTTGGACCATACGATACGCAAATACTCATTAGAGGTTGAGTAAATTATTTTCTAAAAGCTTTTTTGATTGGACAACGTGATTATAACCATACGATCTGTTTTGTTTTTCACACCAAGTCGGCTCTTTCTTTACTCATTTAATCTTTGATCATTTTAAATGTAATTCGAGTTATTAGATCAAGACGGGTCGGTGTTTTAATTGCCATACGGTCTTATTTGTTTTTTACACAAAGTTGGCTTTTCCTTTACTCATTTAATCTTTGATAATTTTAAATGTAATTCGAGTCATTGGATCAAGTGCAGGTCGGTGTTTTGATTGCCGACGCGATTTGCACCTATCATAATTTTGACACAAAGTGTCTGGCTTTGTAAGCGGGATTTATGACCGGTATACTGTCATCGCCATAGCGACGCATTATCGCGCCTACCGGAATAAACATTATGACACGAGGAACAACTTTTTTGACAATGTTTGAAGCAAATTTTACGAATACAAAGTCTTTGAAATTACTCGATTTTTGATTTTTCTTCCGATTATTCGATTCGGAAAACAGTATCCGAATATTCGGTCCGGGACCGAATATTCGGATATTCGGATATTCGTTGACATCCCTAGTATAAATACATGCTATTATCTATAGACACAGACACGGTCAAATCTGTGATAGCGTTATTTAAAGTTTGTCATCGTTGTGAATGTTTGTTCTATCCAAACAACTATTCATAATCAAAATATGTGCTTGTACAATTTCGAAATTTTATCATCAGTTACAGGTAACAGGTATAACTATGTGTAATGGTAAGTAACATAATTTTTAACATCGTGTAACTATACTATTAAAACGTGTTTCAGAGAACGGCAAAATAGATATAACAGAATTTAAGGAATATATTCGCCAACAGTTTAAAAAGCAGGACATCTCCACGCAGGCGCGTGAAGCGTTCCGTGTCTTTGACAGAGATGGGAACGGCTCCATTGACAGAAAAGAGTTGAAGTATGATCGTGGTTATATACTTATTTATGATAGTTATAACACAGAGCTCAAGTAACATTGAGGTTATAGGCGAATTCCATTATAAGAGCAAAATAAAGGGCAAACGTAATAAAACGGTTTTATCGATAATATAGGTATAGTATAAAAAGGGCATATATAAGAATACGGTTATTTAGATAATATAGCTGCAGTACATAACTGGTCATATGTTGGAATACGGTTATATAGATAATTTAGCTGTTACAGAAGAAAATAACTGGCCATATGTTGGAATACGGTTAACAAGATAATATAGCTGTAGAAAATAAATGGTTATATGTTGTAATACGGTTATATAGATAATTTAGCTGTTACAGAAGAAAATAACTGGCCATATGTTGGAATACGGTTAACAAGATAATATAGCTGTAGAAAATAAATGGTTATATGTTGTAATACGGTTATATAGATAGTATAATCGTAGCTAAGAAAATGACGCAAGTAATGATACTGTTATAAATATAATGTATTTCGTGCACTGGAAAAGACGTTAGTGAAAATACGATAGCGTTGATAATATAGTTGTAGCAAAGAAACGTGTTTACTTAAGAAATAATCGACGGGTAATCGTTGGTTATTGCGGTAATAACCAATGGTATGGAGTTCCGATGCGTAGGAATTAAACCACGAGGGCGTAGCCCGAGTGGTTTGATAACAAGCATCGGAACGACATACCGTTGGTTATTACCGCAATAACCAACGCTTACACTTACATTATTTCGATTCTTACACGAGTGCATTCATAAGTTATCCGCGATTTAACGGTTATAAATGAGAATTATATTAACCGAATGTCCTCCAATTTCCGCGAAAACGCGACGTCACCACAACAATCTAAATCAAATGACGTCATCTTCATTCATGAACAGTGTGCGGACATGTGACGTCATACTTATATCCGTTGGTATATCGGGGTAATAACCCACGGTAGTTTTCCTTCTTTGTATATATAAAACAAGTCACGTGCCGTGGTAGAATATTATTTAGATCATATAGTTGTGTCAAAGGGAATATGGTGTTACAAGACTCAATTGAATCCAGTCGGTAAAATATATCGATAGCATGTTGTTGTTTTTAAGGGTGAGGGCGGGGATGGAGTAGGTGTGACGAATGATTACAATTTGATAATAAGTATTTTTTTCTTCAATATTATATCCTTCATTAATGTGATCATGAACTTTTAAATGCACGTGGTGACTCATATGTACCGGTCGGGAAATACCTTCATCTATAAAACCATGTACACAAATTGTTTCCAGATATGCAATGAAACTTCTCGGCGAGAAACTTAGCGAGATGGACGTCTCTGAGATGATCACAGAGGCAGACACCAATGGCGACGGGAAAATCAGTTTTGAAGGTAACATATTCATTGATCACGCCGGGTATGCGGATACTTTGATAACAGATGGCACTTCAATACCAGATAACAACAAAAGCCATGCGCGAGAGTTGAGTTATTCAGCTTTTTTGCATTTATGTTCTGTTCATTTGGTTTTCAGACATGTATTATTGTTTGTTCTAGTAATGGTATAGTACTTCGTATTGCAGAGCAAGAAAGTCGATAAAAAAACAGTGGATTATAAAAAAGAGATAAAATTTCATCGATAATCGTCATGAATTCGATGATCAATACGTATTTCAACAAAATACAAATACTTTGAAATAAATCAAGAACGTGCCAACTAATCGAAATAAAAGATCAATATGTCCATTAATGTTACAACATGTAAAATGTTAGTTGAATAGCGTGCTTAAAAAAATTCAAATGGTTTAAGAGTCGGATGCCAAATTTTCATGGACACTTCTTTTACCGATCATCTCAAAGACAATGGCACTTCGATTCCAGATAACTCGACACTTTTTACCAGATATCACACACTCTATTTAGTTAATCAGAAATGCAGAATTCGCTGTGAAATACTGCTATAGTAAGCAGGAAATAAATAAAAATGTATGTTAAAGTAAAAACGAATTACCGAAACATGTTCTTATCTCTTTGGAATATGATAATAAAAGGGAAAGGGAAGTGTAAAGGGAAGTGCTTCCTATAAGTAGAGCTTAATATAAAGGGAGTTTTCTAATCTATTTTAAATATTGTGGCTACGCATTAGTATCGTCTTCATGATGCGATTTTAATTAGCACCATTGACGAAGGATTTCATGAGGTGTATTGGCCGCTTTAAGACCCCTTGCTCCCCTTATCTAGAGTCCTGCTATAAGTTCAATTGAACACAGTCGTGTTGATCCACATGATCCGTTGTATTTTCAATTCTCTTAATCTCAATTTACCACTTAAAAACAAGTTTATTTATTATTTAGACAATTATTTTCGGTCGTCACTTGAAAAATATTAGTTCAGAAATAAGCATTTTAATCTTATTTAAAATTTGCACTTATAATATTAATCATATACATTGATAATAATAAGATTTTTGAAAACGAATCATGGATTTATTTTACATGTGAATGTAATTACGTTATGCATAGATTCCCAATGTGTCGGGCTTGACAATGCAAATTGATTCGTACTTCAAAATGTTTGGTAAGAATAGCCATAATATACATAAATGCATTTCAGGAAGAAGATAAAACTCGGTTATCAGAGTGCCCAATTTGTTGAAAGTCTCTGTTATCCGAAGTGCCCTATATCGGGAATCAAAGTATCCGCAACTTCATGAATACCACTTATTAAAGGGGCCTTTTCACAGATTTTGGCATGTTTTGAAGTTTGTCATTAAATGCTTTATATTGATAAATGTAAACATGAAATTTTAAAAGCTCCAGAAAAAAATCAAAAATAAAATTTAAAAAAGGAAAAAAAAGTAGCCTGTAGCAGGGCTCGAACCAGTGACTCCCGGAATCCTGAAGTAAAAATGACTTTGCTTTTTTGAAACGGTGATTTAGATTAATAAAACCTGGTGATGTAAATTTACTTATGGATTTCACGCTAAGACATTCCATAAAACTATCACATGCTTGGGCTATTCATCCCTTCGACAATTCGTTCAATAGATTCAAAATGAATTTTAATTCATATCAAATTTATAGATTTAAACAGAAGTTATTGTTTTTCAGAGTTCTTGACGTTGTGGAATAAGAAAATGAAAGGGCAGGCGGAATAACACTCGTGCACTGCACGTGCCACGCTGTCAAAGTGTCATCGCCTCTAAGTAGAATATTCACACACCCAAAACGTAGCGTATTAACGTCGTAAGATACAATGTATGTCTGATCATTTTTCAAATGCATGTAGATGTATTCTAGTATATAAATATTGCTTATATATTGGCGAATTTTAAATGTGGTCGTTTCATACCATATTAAAGAAGAGATCTGCAACAAGGACTTATTATTTTCTTTAAACGCGAATACGATTATTTATTTTGTGTGTATGATTAAATAATATGTAAAGCATCACTATTTTCAAATCTACAAAGATTCGATGACAATTCAAGTAATGTTTGATTAGAACTGCTGATATAAATAATCATATAAGATC
This sequence comes from Dreissena polymorpha, assembly GCF_020536995.1. NCBI lineage: Eukaryota > Metazoa > Mollusca > Bivalvia > Myida > Dreissenidae > Dreissena > Dreissena polymorpha. The sequence goes on along the minus strand of NC_068364.1, from coordinate 19,725,934 downwards.
GCATATCCGAATTCGCAGCCTAAGAGTTATCTCTCTTGGCGTGCTTATTACATTAAAGATCGACATGTTTGAATTAAAATGTAACGCAGGCAAAATAAAAACAAAAAACAAAACTCAACGTGAATCTTAAAGGTGTATTTCTTAAACGGATACAGTAATGATATGTACATGAGTTTAAGATAAAATGGCATAATAGTTAGACGGATGCTACCTAATTCAACAGTTTTACCGTTATAGCATTTCGTCACATGATATAAATGCGTGTAGAACAAAATTTGCCCCAGATGAGGAATGATGTTGTTTCGAAAGGGATATATGCTTGAATATTACAGCAAACTAGTGTTAGTAATAAATAAAAAGATTTTAGGGCAAATCTAGCAAAATTTTAGTATACTTATGGAATTTATTTACGAATACACGAATACACTATCGTGTCTAGTCATTGTAAATATAAGTTGAAAAAATCTAACATGATATTAATTAAGCTCTCTTTAGATAACACAATCGTTTAATTATCAATAAACTAATCTAAAAAAGGTAGTTATTAACCTTTAGTCCTTAAAATACATACATAGATTCGTATTGGAATTTATGATTTTCGGATATGTTAGATTACTTTTTGTGTTTGCTTCATCGTTGGTATTTTTATTTTCTAAATAGTTCTCATGCGAATTTACTGATTCACGCAGTAATATAAAAGTTATGATGCGCGTATCTGCAGGGATGGAAATTAACGGTTGCCCGTTCGCCCGGGGCGAGTAATTTTTACGTCGGGCGAATGCATCAATCTCAAAAGCCGGTAGTCCCTGAATAATCTCTTGTGCATCAAACTCGAGGCTCCAGATGTAGAGCACTTTGACCCAACTGATGCGGTTCACAACTGGAACACTGGTGGGATTCGCATGAGGAGACCCATTTTTAAGGACAATAAGTCCAAGGAGCAAATACATACATACAATGTGGTCAATATTGATGAAGTAGAAAATGAGACTGACAGTGAACTTGAATTTGACTAGGTGTCTAGCGACTCGTCAGATTCTGATTCGGATGAATCTGAGGTCTTTAATCGCTTGTTAAGCTTTAACGAACCTATGTAAATTATTAGTAGAGCTGCAACATTTCTTTTCATGTATTGACATATGTAACCAAATGTGTTTTCGTGAAATTCTCTTTTGATTCATGTATATCATGTGTCTGTGGTGTGAAAATTATTTACAGTGCCTCAAAATATGATACAGTTAAAATTATTGCATTGCAGCATGTATGAAGACCTTCAAATAAAAGAACTTACTTAACAAGAAAGCTTTGTGTTAATTACAGTGGTCTTGCCTAGTAGGGGTCAACATTAATCTAAAAAATGTACATGTAAAAAGTGTGCGTTTGAGGTTTATGATCACATCGCAAGCTTTAACGAAATTGTCAGGTCATGAATAAGTTAAAACAATGTACACAATGTGAAAATTATGTCATTTTATTACCTAGCTGTCTGACCTAACATTGTACGTTCATTGAACATCAAAAATGTATATAAAATATTAGGAAATATCTGGGCTCATAGGTTTTTTGCTGGGCAACCTAATTTCAGATGTTGGTTGCCCGTCTGGGCAACCAGCCATATCAAGTTAGTTTCCATCCCTGGTACTATCCCGAATCACGTCGGAAAACACTAGTTCTGATACGCGTTTGCCGAATCGAGTGGGATAACATAAGTTTTGACGCGCGTATACTAAATAACAACAGAAAACACTAGCGCTGATGCGCGTTTGCCGAACCACAACGGGCAACACTAGTTCTGAAACGCGTTTGCCAAATCACGGAGATTGACTAGTTGTGATGCGCATATTCTGAATGCCGCGGGAAAACACTTATTCTGAAGCGCATATGCTTTATCACACGGGAAAAATATTTCTTATGCGACTCTTATTAATAACGCGCGATAATACTTTATGGTTGTATTAACACGCAGCAGAATTGAAGACTTGCTATTATTTAACACACAAAGCAATTCAAAATAAAAAAAATGTTTCTAAATCGAGATACGTGTAACCGCTTTTAGCATCAAACCGCAATTAATATCGTTAAGCGTTATGTTATACAGGTTTACATTATAAACTTCATTAAACCACTACATAATGCAAAGCAATAACTTAAAAAGCAGAACAAATGAATTAATTCCAACAACATCAAACTTGTCAAAGTGAATAAGAAACTTTACTACAACAAATTATTCACTTGTTAAAATTGTCTAAAGACTTAAAAGTCTTCAACGTCACGTTGCGGCACGTCATGACGTCATATGTTGGCAGTCTACGTCACTATAATAATCACCACGGTCTGAAAAGTTCAAAACACTGACTTGCACAGATCTGCGTCGACAAACTCTGAAAAAAGAACACTTTTTTAATGTCAGTAAACATACAAGTAAAAATAACAGCAACAATACTTCTATAAAAATCAACTAGCGAACGTACATGCGAAGGATTCAGAGAATAATGCAAAATAGTTCACGGTCTTGTAATATACAGTTTAGATGTAAACAACTACTTAGGTTCATTTTAAATTCTATCGGCCCGTTGCCCTGACGTTTATTGATCAACGTTATCAATGCGTTCAAGAAAGTATACAAAAAGACCCAAGTCATGCGATATTGAGTGTTATGTCATATGGGACCAGCAGACCCAAGTCATGCGATATTGGGTGTTATGTCATATGTGACCAGCGTAGCCCCAGACCACTCTGCGTATTGGCACAGTCTGGTCCGAAGCAACGCTATTAAGGTCATGGGGTCATGGAACCGTGCGTGAATTAATAGGGGAAAGGGTTGCACCTGACCAGACTGTGCGATTGCGCGAGCTGTTCTGGCCGTATTGGCAAAATACCATTAATTGCACTTGTTTAAGGTAAGTGTTAGATTAATGCTCTTGGGCTATAAAAATATCGTTAAGTATACCATTATAGTCTATCCTCCCATCGTTGTTTTTATCGGCGAGTCTTAAGATCTCGTCTATCTCCCTGTCGGTGAAATGATCCCCTGTCCTCGACAAGGCGTTCCTTAACTCCTCCACCGAGATAAAGCCGTCGTTATTGACATCTAGGACTGCAATCAACGAGCGTGGAAACGTTAAATAACTTAAGTTGCGCTCTAGGAAAAAAGGGCTTAATGCATGTTCGAAAAGTATCGTCTTAGAAGCGTCTGTGCAGTTCGCACTGGCTAATCAGAGACGACACTTTCGTCCTCGACTGGGAATTAATTTAGAAGAGATTTCCTTCAAACGAACAATTCGATAAAAGCGGAGAGTGCCGTCCATGATTATTTATCCTGCGCGGACTTTAAAGGAAAATCTGTGACGATACTTTCCGCACATACGTTGTTTAAAATTGTCCGAGAGCGCGGCATATTAAGATGTGTCAGATCAATGGGCTAAACGTTAAATATTTCCACCATGTTTGCGTTAATTAACTAACAGACCCTGTGGATTAAACGTTGTAAACGACATTTGTGGACAATACAATGACGTCATTATGTCGTTATTGCTAATGTTTGTTGTTTGTTTGTTTTAGATTTCGAACAATACAAAACAAAAAATAAATAACTACCATTTGTTTAATCATCACAGAATATAAAAGTTATGTTGGCATAGAAAATGCAAACTTGTATGCAGCATTTAACGGACAGATTGATTTCCGTTTACTTATTCAAACACTCGAATAACAAAAATGTAGTTGTGAACCCTTAACGTGCTTACCTTTAAAAGCAGTTTTCATGCGATCTTTTTCGAAGTCAACTTTTATCATTTTTGATCTCATTACATTGAAGTATTCTTCAAAGTCAATATAACCGTCATCTGCAATAAAATTCGTACTATGATACAATAAAAAGACAAACACGCTAATATTGATTACGAAAATCAAATAGATTCTATTCAGGATAAAGTGTTGTTTATGTTATTTCTATAAACTTTTGTTGAATAGTTGCAGTTTAAAATATTTAAAATAGAAAAGTCACAGTTAATAATATATATGTCATTAGCTCATTTTGCAAAGTAAACTGCGGACACTGTCGTTAGGGCGATTTAAACATTTATTACAATACAAAGCACAAGAAATGAGGTTGAACGAAAATATATGATTGTAATATAATATGCAAAAGGTCTCATGTAGTTTGTGTCTGTTCATCGACAATATACTAGACTAAAGGTCACCTACCGTTTGCAGCATGTTCAATGTAATAGACTCAAGGTCACGTACCGTTTGCATCATGTTCAATCTAATAGACTTATAGTCACAAACCGTTTGCGTCATGTTTAATATAACTGACTCATGATCAATTACAGTTTGCGTCATATTCAATATAATAGACTCAGAGTCATCTACCGTTTGCGTCATATTCAATATAATAGACTTAGAGTCATCTACCGTTTGCGTCATATTCAATATAATAGACATAGAGTCACATACCCTTTGAGTCATGTTAAATATAATAGACGTAGGGTCACCTTTCGTTTGAATCATGTTCAATATAATGAACTTAGGGTCACCTACCGTTTGCATCATGTTCAATATAATAGACTCATGGTCACGTACCATTTGCGTCATGTTCAATATAATAGACTCAGTGTCTGCTACCGTTTGCGTCATATTCAATATAATAGACTCAGTGTCTGCTACCGTTTTCATCATGTTCAATATAATAGACTCAGTGTCTGCTACCGTTTTCGTCATGCTCAATGTAATAGACTCAGGGTCACGTACCGTTTGCATCATGTTCAATTTAATAGACTCAGGGTGAGCTATCGTTTGCGTCATGTTCACTATAATAGACTCAGGGTCAGCTACTGTTTGCGTCATGCTCAATATAATAGACTATCACGTACCGTTTGCGTCATGTTCCTTGACAATCTGCTCGAGTTCCGTCTTGGTAGGGTTGAAGCCAGCCAGCCTGTAGGCCCGAGCTATCTCCGTCTTGGAGATCCTCCCATCTCCGTTCTCGTCCAGCACCGAGAAGGACTGCAGGATCACTGCAATTATCCACACTCATCATGAGCATGTTAACAAGTTTTATTTCGTGTTTTTCCACATTAGATTCAGATTTAATAAGGGTAACTATTTAAAAAAATGTTATGGTCTAATTATGTGGTCGACATTACAAACTACGGAAACACTTTATAATTATATTTATATAACTATTTATTTGGACAAGTAATACTCGTTTGCAGAATGACTCAGTCGTCATACTTCTATTTTACAAAGCGATAATCGAAATGATCCACATTTATCACGAGAAAGTTAGCCCGCATTGCTATATTTAATCTTTCCATTTTGGCCTGGGGCGTAGCCCTAAGGCCATCATCGTCGGATACCCACGTTCGACCCATTCCGCTACTCTCCATTTATCGAATGCTGGAGAGTAACGGAATTAATAAGTCGTGGGTATCCGACGATGTAAGGCCATAGCAATGATACAAATTTCTAAGACAGTCTGAGTTGGCTGGCTGCCAAAACCCACGAATGAATTAATTCCCAAAAGTCCGATTTACCACTTGGCGGTAATTCATGCGCAATCAAAGAAGTTTTTCGCAGATCTCAATAACCCGCCTTGTAAATACAAAACATCACTATATAACATAACAGTGTCATAAAATGTGTAAAAAATATTATTGAAGCAAAATTGCTAAGCATTGGCTATTATTATTGTTTGCATATTCATGCCAGAATAAGTTCCTCACTTGACGGTCTATGCCGTAAAGATACGAGTGTCTACGGAGACAGTAAGAAGAATTTTTTTCTGATACATTTTTTGAAGACATTACATTTGGTATTTATAAACATATTTTAAGATTTTGTTATTTTATTTTGCGTCAACGAGACATTCAAGAAAAAAGAAAATGAAAAAAAACAACAACAACAAATATTCATGATCATTCTCGGAAATACACGAAGTTACCGGATATGATATTTTACTGCGCAGATCGAGCGCGCAAATCGAGCGCGAAAAGTTCTACGTGAGACAGCGTACAGAATCTATACATCGTTCTTTATTAGGGTAAAGGCCCAGTCTCAATATGATGCCGGCGGAGCCCCTTTGCGTGATCCGGGATCTACCGGGAAAAACCGGGGCTCTACCGGGATGAACAGGGGCTCCATCGGGATGAACTGGGGAAAACCGGGGCTCCACCGGGAAAATATTAAAATGTTTAATACCTCCGGGATGAACCGGGAGTCACCGGGAAGGACCGGTAACGACCGTCGCGGCTACGGGAACAACCGGGACGGCCCCGGGAACAACCAGGACGGCACCGTAACTCCACCGGGCCCCAAACAGACCCCGGCAGAGTTACGGCAACGCCCCGGTGAATGCACTACCGGCGATAACCGGGGCTATGCCGGGACGCTGCCGGCATTCACCGGGGCACTACCGGCGACAAACAGGGCTCTGCCGGTGCTTCACCGGGATAAACCGTAGCCAGTCCGTGTTGACCGGGACTCTTCCGGGCTGTTGACCGGCTTAAACCGGGGAGGGGCACCGGGAAATAGTGTGACTGCGTTAAAAAAATTCTACGAATCATCCCGGTCCTCGCCGGTCGAAGGGCGTTAGCAAACCGGGATGGGCCGAGGCTCTACCTGCAACAGTTATACTTGGGCTTAAGTGGATTTTCTTTTGTATACACATTATAAAGGAAGTATGAGTGTTTTCCTGATCTGTTAATTATGTAATAGAAAGCTATTTTAGGCTATTGAAAGTAATTTATTTGACGCCAAATAATAGCAGTTTTTTGCGACCATGTTGTTGTTGTTGTATATCTTCACCGCCTATGTAGACGAATCTCAATCAGATCTGTAGAGTTGAACAAAATGTTATCGTTCCCACCAGTATCGTGTCTTCCTCCACCGTCTATGTACACTGTAGTATATACACAAGTATTGTCTTGTCTTACAGTCTCTGAGCATCTGCACTCAACCGCTAGGTTCAATCCGTATACATTCGGACAAAGGGAGAAATTTGGACAAAACATCTTAAATGCATTTTACGTCACACTAAACCTAACCCCAGGCCTTCAGCGTCTACAGCGCTTTGATTACTCACACAGTCAGGGTAACGATGTAAATAAATTTGACGAATATGCATTATGGCCGAGTAATGCGGTAAACAATTTTCATAAAACAGGGAACCTACATGATGATTCTGTAGAAACATTCAATCCTTTCTGCTAGTAAAAATAGTATCTAAAATTACAAGGCTTGCTATACTGAGGAGCCTCGCTCTTGGAAAACGGTGCTTAATGCGTGTGCGTATAGTGTCATCTAACGGTGATTAATGCGTGTGCGTATAGAAAACGGTGCTTCATGCGTGTGCGTATATTAAACGGTGCGTAATGCGTGTGCGTATAGTGTAATCTAACGGTGCTTAATGCGTGTGCGTATAGAAAACGGTGCTTAATGCGTGTGCGTATAGAAAACGGTGCTTAATGCGTGTGCGTATAGTGTCATCTAACGGTGCTTAATGCGTGTGCGTATAGAAAACGGTGCTTAATGCGTGTGCGTATAGTGTCATCTAACGGTGCTTCATGCGTGTGCCTATAGAAAACGGTGCGTAATGCGTGTGCGTATAGAAAACGGTGCTTAATGCGTGTGCGTATAGTGTCATCTAACGGTAATTAATGCGTGTGCGTATAGAAAACGGTGCTTAATACGTGTGCGTATAGAAAACGGTGCTTCATGCGTGTGCGTATAGAAAACGGTGCGTAATGCGTGTGCGTATAGAAAACGGTGTTTAATGCGTGTGCGTATAGAAAACGGTGCTTAATGCGTGTGCGTATAGTGTCATCTAACGGTGCTTAATGCGTGTGCGTATAGAAAACGGTGCTTAATGCGTGTGCGTATAGTGTCATCTAACGGTGCTTAATGCGTGTGCGTATAGAAAATGGTGCTTAATGCGTGTGCTTATAGTGTCATCTTACGGTGCTTAATGCGTGTGCCTATAGAAAACGGTGCTTAATGCGTGTGCGTATAGAAAACGGTGCTTAATGCGTGTGCGTATAGTGTCATCTAACGGTGCTTAATGCGTGTGCGTATAGAAAACGGTGCTTAATGCGTGTGCGTATAGTGTCATCTAACGGTGCTTAATGCGTGTGCGTATAGAAAACGGTGCTTAATGCGTGTGCGTATAGAAAACGGTGCTTAATGCGTGTGCGTATAGAAAACGGTGCTTAATGCGTGTGCGCATAGTGTCATCTCAGATTAGCCTTTGTAGTCCCAACATGCATTAAGCCCATTTTTACCGGAACGTGGCGCATGGGGCGATTTATAATGATCTGTTCGGTGACTGCATTAAGCCCATTTTACCGGAACGTGGCGCATGGAGCGATTTATAATGATCTGTTCGGTGACTGCATTAAGCCCATTTTTACCGGAACGTGGCGCATGGAGTGATTTATAATGATCTGTTCGGTGACTGCATTAAGCCCATTTTACCGGAACGTGGCGCATGGAGCGATTTATAATGATCTGTTCGGTGACTGCATTAAGCCCATTTTTACCGGAACGTGGCGCATGGAGCGATTTATAATGATTTGTTCGGTGACTGCATTAAGCCCATTTTTACCGGAACGTGGCGCATGGAGCGATTTATAATGATCTGTTCGGGGACTGATTCATGCAGAATTTCACGAGGATTGTAGTTTCCCTTTGTTACAATGTATAATAAACGATAGACGGACAGTTAAATGTATACGTGTCTTATCATGAAAGAAGCTAGCGTTCTGTTAATCTGCCTATCAATACACTGTGCCGGTCTAGCCAACAAATCTTGCTTTTAATACGTGTGCGTCTAGATTTCTATGTCTTAGATTTTAGATATTAATCGTATGCACACGTTTATTTAATATTAAGGCCATACCCCTTCCTAAGTTTCATTCATAAACGATGGAATGAGGAATAAAACCGTATTTAACATTAAGCAAGCTTAAATTTTCACTTTCGAGAAAACTAATTAAAGTGACCGACATAAATGATCGTGCGCAAAATATTAAATAACGTGTTATTCTTAATGTATTATTAGTACATCCAAAAGGATGGCAAACAACAAAGAGTGTGAACATGAACATGTTCTGGTAAATTTGTTTACAGTTACGCTAGTCGACTAACAACTGCACGGGGTAGCTGTGACGTAGTGGATATAGTGGATAGTGAACAGCAGATATTGGCCCGCATTCACCGACACATACTTAGACTTAAGACTAAACAAACGAAATAGACCTTAGAAAAAAGCACTTCTGCCTTATGTGATGTACAAGCTATATATGGTGTTTATGTTGGCATTAAAATGTCCTTAATAAAAATATATTTAATGAGATGCAGTTATTGTCAACTCTGATTAATGTCCAAACAATCTTGAATATATCAATTTAAATTATATTCTTTATCATAAGTCCAAATATTGGTGAGTTAACACGGGACTTGTGCTCGATACATGAAGTTTTCTAAATATCTTATGTGCAGACACCATGTTTCCAGATTCTACCAAAGAAGCGGATATGTGATTTTCTAAACGAGCTATCGTCCTTCGATGCAGCAGATCTTAAAATGGTTACAATGAACTAAATATCAAACTCACATTTAATAAACTGAATATCAAACTCACATTAATGAACTGAATATCAAACTCACATTTAATAAACTGAATATCAAACTCACATATAATGAACTGAATATCAACTCACATTCAATGAACTGAATATCAAACTCTCATTTAATGAACTGAATAGCAAACCCATATTTAATGAACTGAATATCAAACTCACATTTGACTTGGTCCTCCCTCAGACTGGGGTCCTTCGTAAGGCAATCGTCTACGCGCCTGCAAGCAGAAATAAACTAAAATGTAACGCACGAGGCGTTTATGAACACATTAGAATCAAAGCGTTGAACGGTTCGATACACTGTAAAGCGAACACAGTCACGAGTTTCGCGCATTAACCCATTTATGCCTAGCGTTTAGAAAAGGCCTTGGCAAACAGCGAAGACCCAGATGAGACGCCGCATGATGCGGCGTCTCATCAGGGTCTGCACTGTTTGCTTAAAGGAATTTCTGTAAGAAATATTATAAAAATTGAAATAAATATACCAGACATCCCTAGTTTTGGAAATGAATTGATCAAATTTAGAAGTATGTGAGAGTCCACTAGGCATAAATGGGTTAATACATCGATTAGCTGACTAAGAGCCTGAAGCGTTAAAGAGAATCTATCAGATTGAATACGGACTTTTGAATGTACAAAATCAGGCTCGCTTGTGCAGCCCGTAAAATAACTCCGCCAACACCCGCAACCCTTCTGGATAAATATGCGTTTCCTTTAGACAGTCTACTTTCAAGCGGAAGAATAAAACTGAGTAAAACAATAATATTCTAACGCTGATGTTCATTGAGGAAAGAACAAAATTATTTTTTCCAAATTATGAAATATGCCCTATTAAAAATGCAGAAAATTCATCGAGTTCATGAATACCGTATCTTTATTATAATTTGAATAAACTTGCATGAATATTTGTTCAAATCCTACTCCAATAAAAAAGAAATGCAATTTAGTTTACATCTTTTGTTTTCGTAACGCTGGGTGGCTATTAATTACTTAAATGCGGAAGTTGACGTCAATGTTTATTCACCGATAAATAATACCAAATTTTATTTAGCTAATTGATAAGCGTCTAGAAAATAAAAGATGAAAACACGTTAAATAAGCGAACGTGATCATTAATGCGAACTTTTAAATCTAGAAGATGATGTGATCACATTTATGGATAATAGCTGTAAGATCAACGAAAGAAAATCACATGAAAATGTGTATTCCATGTGAACAAAAACCATACACAAATATGTAACAATCACAAGAAAACTCGCCTTTTATTGGAACCATCACCCACGTATGACTTGTAGTGGAGGTATGTATACCTAGTGGTAGGTCGAGTTGACTTGTTCATCTCAATTGGGCACTTTTAGGGGCTCACACAAATGCGAAAAAAAACACTAAGCGAAACCTCCTCCACGGTATTTTGATTTCACTGAACCGGTCAATATATATCACTTCTTTTATTTGTTCTTATGAAAATAACGTCTAGAATCAAATTATTGATAAATATAATTGTATGACACAATTGTTAAATCAATAGTAGATGTGACTGATTAGTTACAACTGATGGTCAGTCATTATGTCCGATTTCTGCCGACTTTTGCAGTACTGAAATACGTTGTGTATTGAAGTAACAAGTTCAAATATTGGCAAATGACAACTTTCGAATTGAGTAAATTTTGGAACGGAAGGTACAAACATTAACTAAAAACAAACGATTTAAATCACACGGCTAGCGCAAGTATTATACATATCGATTCGTTAATGGATTCATAAATAAAGATCGAAAATTATATAAAGGCGAGCGTTTCGTTTTTGGTCGGTTATATATTAGGTGTAAATAATTCAACGCCGAAACCTTGTATGATATATTCAGGTTTCAAAACTGCCAATCAATGTCCCGACAGCTATTGACAGCAACAGATGTTTAAAAACATATTTTTATTTTATTTTTTAGATTATCCCTTGTGAAATTGTTAATGCGCACCATGATTCACATTATACAAATACCACAAGATATACGAACTTGACAATGACATCGAACTAAGGGTCAAGTGCCTATTCGATTCACAAATACTATCCCATTTTTAATCCCAGAAGACATTCGAACACACAATTAACTCCATAACAATAGTACGAGTAATACATTTATAAAATTCAAACAAATCGCAAAATTATGCGCATTATAATTGACTGTTCGCCAGTAAAGTTGCAGGTAAAACCATCACCGAAACAACCTATTTCAGAATATCTGGAATACTGAACTATTTCGTGAACGGATGTGTAAAAGCAAACGAGCTATTTTGTTAACAAATCATTAATATTCAACGCTATAATTTGTAAATCAACTTTTAGGACAAATTCAGCCCGTATGTGATCTGATATTCAGTTTTAAGTAGTTGTACTGAATTTGAACCTCTTGACATTTTGATCCGATGATTTCCATTACAAAATTGCAAAATATTCATCCCTCGTCTTTATTTCGGGGTTACATAGTGTGGTTGAAATCATTTCTTTGCAACTGAATAACATCCGATTTGTTCACATCTTACGCTACATGTTTCCTAAGTCTCACGGGCTTATTGTTAAAGCACGAGTTTTTTTATAACTTTGCTTCCACAAAAAACGCGCTTTAACTGTTTCGATAGTCTAATATGTCCAGAGAGCCATATATTGCCTAATAATTAACCCATGTATGCCGAGTGGATTCTCCGATAAGTCTTAATTAGATCAATTTATTTCCAAAATTAGGGATTTCTAGTATATTTATTTCTATATTTAGAATATTTCTAACATAAATTCTTTTAAGCAAACAGCGAAGACTGGGTCTACGCTGTTTGCCAAAGCCTGTTTTCTAGACGCTAGGCATAAAAGGGTTAATTTTTTTTATAGTATTTTCGCATTCTCTGTATGATTTGCACGCCCAAGAAATGGGCATTTAAAAGTCCAATTATAATACAAGCTTACATGTTTAGACACGAGTAGTTTTTAAAAAATGATCGAAATAATTAAAATTAAACCTATTATTGAAATGTACGGTAAATCCCATATACGCAAAATAATATGCACTGATATATCCAACAAATGCGGCTTAGCGCTTCGTCGCTTCGTAGCAGCAGTTTATGTTTCAATAGAGAAAACCTGATATAGATTGTTACATATGTAAACAACGTCACCATATAAATGAACGCGTGATTAGCCCATCCGTCATTTTGCACTTGTTTTGGAGAGCGCACACGTCCATTTACGTCAATCCGGGAAAATAAATGGCCCTGTTAAATTTCAATTATTGGAAATAAAATCGAGATGTTTGCGCCATTTCAACGCATTCTTCAGCGCGGGGCATAATGGATAATCGTTCGCTAGCATGCAAAATCGGGATTATTTTTAAGTGTTAAGGGCAAGATTATTATTATGTATGATCAGTAGTGGACACAATGAATTGTTTGGATACGAATTTGTATTTTTAGAAACAAATTAACACTTGAACAGAAACAAACGGACGGAGGTACATAAGAATGAATGAAAAGTACGTAAGCAATGTTTCCAAATAACTGTAATGACATTTTTACTAAATAAGTGCAAAGCATAACAACTCAACGGACGGATTGATTGACCGACGGACGGATGGACGGACGGGTGGAATAATGGTTGCATTGACTAGGAACGAGGAAAAATCGTAGTAATTTAGAATGGTAATAACCTCGTTCTTAGCAGGTAAACAAGCCGTAGTAAACTACCGGTACAACGAAAAATAAAATCTTACACATTTTACGAACAACAAAAACAGACACTACAAATAACGTCACCAACTTCTTAATGCAAATATATCTGATCAAGATTCTATTATTTCTTCAAGCCGGGCCTAACTCTGTCGGGCGGAACGCTGTAACATGGCTATGGATGTTCACGAGTGATTTGTGGGGAAAAATATAATACGCCATTTCAAAAGCGTTTATATGGATTTCCAATATAATATGCTTGTTTGCCACACTTGAAAAGGCCCGATTCACATCCCAAATTGGTTCTAAATTAAACTTTTACGGAAATTACATTGCCAGTCTTTAATTGAATTTACAGAAACAGAAAATATCAATTTCGAATGGCAGTACTGTAAGTGGCGTCTTTGCTTACACTGAAATGAGAGATGTTCGATTTGTCACAGATGTAATCGATTTCAGAGCAAAACTAAAACAATAATTTTACTGAATTAAGTCAAAATGTAGTATTTAAGCAGGCACAATATATGAATAATTTATTTTGAAACGAAAATGATCATGAATAAGGCTTACAAAAACAACAAAAACAACGTGAATTGTTTTCATATCGTGACATTTTTAAATGAATCTATTTTCTAAGAGCCGTTATGAAGTTGTACAAGATCTGTTTTTCTGCGACAATGGTTAAAATAATTGATAATAATTATGAAACGGTTGTTTATGGATTCATTGAACAAAGACTTTAGGTTCAGAAGCCAGTTTAAGTTAACATATTACGACACATTTAAGTTACGATACAAATTTGGAAGAAGTATAATAAGTTTAATAGCAATAACCTCAATTATACGTTGATTTTATTTTTCCTTCATTTTAGATATGTTTATTATAAATGTTTTTTTGGTTGTGATTTCAACATGCATCTTTTTTAAAAACGAAAATTGTATTTTTACCACACACGAACACAGTATTATTAGTTGGTCGCGTTAGCGGCCGACTAAATTAACAGAGCATATTTTGCAAATCAGTATGTGCTTAGAAGCCTTAGCTACGGTAAGAACCGCAACTCACTATGCTAGGAGCGATAACCGCTGCCTGTCTGCACTGAAGACGGCAAATGCTTCTGCTCTACTTCTGCAGTGAGTGCATATACCAGCTTGTAAGACGGCATTGGCCAGTCTAGTGTTTATCATTGAAATCTGTACATTTTGGCTGCTTTCATGGAAAACGGGGCTTAATGCATGTCAAATAAGATTAGCCCGTGCACACTGATTAGCCTGTGCAATGCGCACAAGCTAATCAAGGACGACAACAGCGAACAACTTCAGTGCCTTCAGCGCTTTGATTTTATACGGAAATTGTATTTTTACGAAAAACGAACTCAGTATAATTTTCAATGCTGACAGTTTTTTGTATGCCATGTGCAGTGTAATGAAAACACTATAAACACATACTGCGGCATTTACCGGATGGCTCGAATTCCGGATGGCTCGAACTTATTTTGCCGGTCCAGACGAGTTTGAGCCATCGGGTTTCGACTGAATTTAAGGAATGAATTTTTTCATGAAGTGTTAAATCATTAAGAAATTGTCCCCATGTCTTTTGTGGTTATTTTCTCTGTTCTATGTGTGTCTGCAGCATTACTACGTTGAAAGATGAAAGTTTGAGGTATTTGGCTTTGTCTAAATCTCAAAGTCAAAACCCTGTTTTCTAAGGTACGCCTGAAATTACTCTTAATTTAATGTTCTTATAAACATGGCATTGCATTTGTATTCAAATTTTCATTCAAATTGTTTTATTCAATTAAACTTGCACAATCAGAAATACAAGAAGGGCGAGATAAATGCCTCGAAAGATGTCCTTCATTGAGTGAAAACGTGATATGTTTTTAATCACGAAAACCGAGCTCAGGAAAAGTATAAGGTTATACGATTTATAGTTTTAAAGAAATGCCAGTATAAAGTATATGCTAGCATGTGATCGCGTTCACAAACGCACAGATAGTATTTTATTAAAATCATTAGCACCGAAAAACTATTTTATGCAATCTTATATAGAAAAACTATTTAATAGAAAGTAAATGTCGTTCATTTATTTAAAACAATTTTGTTTATCAGAAATACATTCAAACTAAGTATATGTTTTATAGCTCTTTGTGCAATATTAAAGCCCCATAAACACTCAAAATCAACGAATATTTCGTAAAATAAAAATCAGTGTTCCTTATAACCATAGCCAAAATATCAACGCTAGATGTGGTCTGGTTATAAAGATTTAAAGATATACGAAATGCAAAATGCTCGTTTTAATTTTCGCGAAATTGACTTTGGGCATCTCATGCGAAATACGTAGTGGGCCCGACGCTGCCCGTGGCCAATCTTGCGTTCGCTAGTAAATGTTCGGATATCGTTGCGGGAAATTCACATATAAAATATTGTCACACAAAAAATGAAAACGGTCATGTTGCATCTCGTTAAATCTATGTTACCATACCACATCTAGCTTTGAAATTTTGGCTAATGCTATAAGGAACACGGATGTTTATGGGTTAACTTTATTTACCGAAATATTCGTTCATTTTTTAGTGTTTATGGGGCTTTAATATATACATGTTCATGAGAGGAACATTGCCACGAACGTAGCTCACTTCATCGATTTACTCTCAAATAATTACCAACTATCTTAAGTATTAAAACGCCCAACTACCAACTCGTTTAACATTTACCGAATCTTTTAGTCAGCAACACGTTAATTTTAAGTTCTTTTTAGAGAGTGGGACTTCACTGCTTTCTTATGTTAAAGGGGCATTTTCACAGATTTTGGCATGTTTTGAAGTTTGTCATTACATGCTTTATATTGACAAATGTAAACATTTGCTCTAAAAAGCTCCATTAAAAAAATAAAGAATAAAATGAAAAAATGAAAAAATGAAAAAAAAGTAACCGTCAACAGGGCTTGAACCACTGACCCTTGAAGTCCTGGTGTAAAAAGTCTCCAACTAAGACCCCTCGACCATTCTTCCGCATACAATTTCTTTATACTATATATAAGCAATCGTCGTAGTTTCACAAAATATAGCGACAGCAACAGAACTCTCTTAATTATTTAATCGTTTTGCGTTGCAACGCTTTATGATTTTCAGGTTTTTAAATCGTCGAAAGATGCCTATAATGCCTATATTAGAGCTAGTAATTGTTCAGTATTACTGTTTCCTCACAAATATCATAATTAAATCGAACATTTGCGAATCTGAAACAACTTTTTTAAATTTTGTCAATTTACCAAAACGTGAAAAGGCCCCTTTAACACGTGTTTAAGATAATGTGAGAAACCTTGTTTACACGAGAAAACTGAGTTCAGTTCATGAGAAAAATGTATTAAACCATTGTCAAAGGGCAGGCTGTTCGTTTATGTATATACACGCTATGAGAAACTTCGGTAATTATAAAAGGAGCCTTTACTAAAGTTATTTATAAAGACATACAACGCTCGATCCTTGAATAAGCGACTTAAGCCTCATTAGTTTTGATGTTAAATCAGGTATAAACAACGAGTAAATGTTCAATGAGTACATTTTTACTTAGTGCGCGTTTTATTGTAGCATTTGTTCGCTTATCAATAGATTAAGAATAAGTTATAGAATACAAGAAGTACATTAATTAACTGCAGGTTTCGTACGATTGAAGCGTATAAAACACGTTTCTTTGACAAGGATTTAGGTTAACATATAATGTTTTCTCACTATTATATATGATGCGAAGTGAATGCGTGAAATGAACAATATTTAGTGAAATGATATCAATTGTCGAGTTTGGAGTTTCATAGCAATACTTTAAAGTTCAAGTCCATGCCAAATAAAAAGATTCGTATTTTTTATAAATAAATTTTAGGTAAATAACGTTTGTTGAACTGACAACTAGTTCAATTTAAAGGAAATCATTTTATCTTCGTTCTGGGAAAACTGGGCTTAATGCACTTGTGCAAAGTGAGATTAACCTGTTTAATTTCGCAATGGCTAATTAGGGACGACACTTTCCGCCTATACTGAATTAGGGACGACACTTTCCGCCTATACTGAATTAGGGACGACACTTTCCGCCTATACTGAATTAGGGACGACACTTTCCGCCTATACTGAATTAGGGACGACACTTTCCGCCTATACTGGATTAGGGACGACACTTTCCGCCTATACTGGATTAGGGACGACACTTTCCGCCTATACTGAATTAGGGACGACACTTTCCGCCTATACTGAATTAGGGACGACACTTTCCGCCTATACTGAATTAGGGACGACACTTTCCATCTATACTGAATTAGGGACGACACTTTCCGTCTATACTGAATTAGGGACGACACTTTCCGCCTATACTGGAAACATGATATCCCGTGTTGCCTCGGAAGTATAAACATTCCTTTAGCACCAAGCGATTTCATTTATAGACATACGCGTATTTCTTACAAACACAATCGTTTTTCTTGCAATAAATGTCAATATATCTTTCAGTAGATCTGATTCAAATTTAGCATGGATTTATATATTTTCTGTAGAAAGATGCCTTTACTCAAATATAGGTCTACGTTCTAATAAGTAAAAACAAAAGAGAACGTTTAATATGAAAACAAATATATATATATATATATATATATATATATATATATATATATATATATATATATATATATATATATATATATATATATATATATATATATATATATTGTTCATACACGTATGGCAACTTCAAGAGTCGTTATTCCTCGTTACGTTTTGATACGATATGTAATCAAGTTACCAAGTTACCGGTAGGTATACGATAAATAAGATGCGCAAGTGTGTGGCAACCAAGTGTAGAATAAGATCTACAAAATCCATATTTGATTAAATACATTTTGTTTCATATGAACAAGATGAAACGAAAAAGTACAAGAACGATTGAATAAAATAAGTTTAACAGATGCTTATTATGTTAGTTACCTTTGAAGCAAACTTCCTTTGGATGTTTTTCTGATTCTTTCGCTAATTGTCGCCCACTTTGATTTATACATAGTTCCACTCTTTGAAATTTACAAACTTCTGACGAATTTCAATTATTTGGAAGTTTGTTTTAAGAAATTTTTTAACGAGGCACTTGTCTTTGTTTCAATAATTTGATTAAGTCGTTCGATACTACATAATATTCGTACATATATGCGTGTACAACAATTAGTTATAAAATTATGCATGCGTAAATTTGTAAAACGTCAATTTCTGTTTTTAAGTATATAAGAATCATTAAAGAATATTATCTATTAGATCCTGTTTTCTGATATGTTTTAATAGATCTGTTAATCTTATCCACCGTGTTTGAAATGAAACTCACGTTGATGAAACACTTGTCAATCAATCGTCAAAAAAAACGAAATGCTTTGAAGAAGACGCAAACTGAGTAAACAACATTAAATGGAGAATTATGTATACAGCGCACACAGAATCTTTTGAAAATGCACGCGTTGTATGAAACCGTGAATCTGAAATGATGTACTTTTTGCAACTCTCTGTGAAAACGGGGTTAACAGCAATATCGATACGTGTCGCACCAGCTTAGTCAGTACAGTCCACAAAGGCTAATCAGGGACGACACTTTCCGCTTTGAAGGTATTTTTCGAAAATACAGTTCAGGGGGAAACTCTCGTCACCGGACAGGCTTATTTTGGAGGATACATTACGCATATGAATTGAGCCCCATTTCCTCCAAGTTCGACTTATTTTCTGTTTTTCTGGTCGAATTGGAATCATTTTGCTTCGTTGTAATGGCAGGACCTTTTTCATATATTCATGTTAAATTGCATAAACGAATAATATTTTCGATTGTGACTTAATGACAGATTTGCAAAATACAAGTGTTAAATGTTTTTTTTTTGGTTTGTTGTCTTCCTAATATTATTTAATAGCTTCAAGTAAACATCAAATATAAAATATGAAAACATGTTAATCCACATATATGAAATAATTACAGATCGTTTTACATCTTGAATTTAACGCGGTGTGTTAGAGCAAGTTCCTATTGAAACTTATTGACTGTCGAGTTTTTCTTAATAATTAATCATGTTTGTCATGAATTATATGCAAATAATAACACATAACTCTGATTCTGATTTATACAAAAAAGCCAACGATAACTTTTACGTTAAGCTTCTTGACAAACAACGCAGAAAGTGTTCATTAGACAGATATGTTCATCTCAAAGGCAAAACAACAACAACAAAACACGTCTATCATAAATTATTACAATCGCATTATCTTTAATGATGGTTCAATTATGTAATTTTCGTTTTGATAATTAAGAATTCATACGAACGTTAATCTAAACGGATGTTATTGTTTAATGGCCGGAAAGCAATTTAATTATCGGAACGCTTTTTTTACGACAACTCTTTTTCAACTTTTAGTTTTAATGTTTACCTGTCATAAAGGCTGCGGTGATTTCTGTAAAGTAGGTAAAGCTTCCCGAAAGCGCGGGTTCTCTCCATAATTATTAAAAAGATTCAATGAACAACAATTAAGTTCACTATAAAATAAAGTAAAACAAACAATGACGGCTTTTATATCAGTAGCGATTTGTTTACAGGCCAGAAATCTGCGTGATATATTGTGATAAACAATATTGTATTACGGAACTTGTTAAGGATTTAATTGATTTATGAATGAAAAGAAAAATTAAATAAAACAATTGACAGTTTGAGGAAGATTAAAAGGTGTCTCGCATGAGTGTAACTTCTTTCCAATCGAATCTGTAGGGGATTATTGGTGAAATTTACAACTGTCTCGGTTTTTGAAAATATTTTTAGATGTCCTTCAAGCGCGCAAATATCCTTGAATCGAACAGGGTAGTATTGTTTTTTAAGTTCCTAGATTATTTTTTTAAGCTCGGTCGCATAAGATTACTAACTACTTATTTGAAACGCTCTCTAGTCCGATTCCGGGGCAGAACCAGTACTTGATGTATTTGGGGGAGATCTAAAGAATGCTCCCACGGTGGTGATCGAACCCGTTGCCTACCAGCCGCTTGGTGGACACCATATGCATTACACCAC
Source organism: Dreissena polymorpha (assembly GCF_020536995.1). Lineage (NCBI taxonomy): Eukaryota > Metazoa > Mollusca > Bivalvia > Myida > Dreissenidae > Dreissena > Dreissena polymorpha. The sequence continues at coordinate 19,705,512 of NC_068364.1, read as the reverse complement.
GGTGACATTTAGTTCTTGTTCCGTGTTGGTAATATTGACATACATACTTTTAAAACTTTCAATTGTAAGGAAACTTTCCAAGCGTATGTATTTATTTACCAACAGAAGACACCTACCTTTTAACAAGAGAGCGAAATGCCTAAGAAACACATCTGAGACGAGAAGGAACTGTTTTGAGCATTTGTGTGATGTTTCTGTAACCATTTCGGAACTAAGGCCATGTATATTTAGATCAAAATTAATGTTCTAGGAAAGTGTTATGTTCATTGTTCGATTAATGTGGCTTCTTGAGGGTTCAAATGTTTTATTATAGCAAAATAAGGAAAATCACCCCGACTAATGGAATCCATAATTCATATCGGATTTCGAACTCGGTCGAGTAAGTAGCAAAGTATCAAATTAAATGTTCTAAATGTTCTCACCATGAACATTTGACACACCAAGACGACTTTTAGAGTGTTCATAATGTGTTACTTTAGCCATAAAAAACAAACTTGCACTCCCCCACTCCCGGCGGCCATTTTGTTCAAAGGACCGGAACCATGACTGTTAGAGTATTCGCAAGGGCTCAACATAGCCATATAACAAGCTCTGCCATTTTTTTTCAAAAGGATGGACCCATTAATTTTCAAACACGTCCGTGATATCATTGGAACAATTGGAATATGATTTGTACAAGTTTCTTGACTATTAGAAAACACATATAACTTCAAGAATGTTTAACAGGTTTCACAACACGCTTTATAGACAACTACCCAAACCCCTGGCGGCCATATTTTTCAACAGGCCGTAATCGTTTTGAAAAGCGGCCGATGGATCATTATAACAAATATTCTGAGCCAGTTCCAAGACGAGTATAAACAAAATGTGACTCCTTGTCTGTTACAAAGAGTTAGTAATTCATTTATTAAGAAAATTGCCCCAATCCCTAGCAGTCATGTTTTTCAAAGGACATGATTTATTTAAAGACTCGGGGAAAAATATCATTATTAAACAATCTGAATAAGTTTCGAATTGATTGGGCAAAAAACGAACCCATGCTTGACTTTATAGCGGACAGTGTTGATTCTGATGCGCGCATAAGCAAGCAAGTCTCAAGCAAAGAGTCTCACATGGCATAAGATCATGTTTTCATGACGTGGATCAATTAATTGTAACAATTTTGACAAGCCTTCCTAGATGTGGCCTACTATCAAACCCAGATGTTGTACATAATCACGTCTGTTTATTTTAAAACAACATATACCTGTAGTTATACGCCAATACTGTTTTATTCTTTGCGTGTTTTCGTGTATTTCACGCTCATATCTTATATCCATATTTTGAATTTTTGCCTCAATCAACCAACTGCTAGTAAAAACAAGATGTGCTTGTAAAACACTATGTCCCAATATATTTGACCTTTAACCATGAAGGATGACGTTGACCTTGACCTTTCACCACTCAAAATGTGCAGCTCTATGAGATACACATGCATGCCAAACATGAAGTTGCTATCTTCAATATTGCAAAAGTTATGGCAATTGTTAAAGTTTGACGCAAAGCAACAATTTGAAACAAACCAACAGACAGGGCAAAAACAATGTCCCCCAGTATAGACTGGGGGACATAAACAAAGACACATTTGAATTATAATAATTATTTTGTCCAGTACACTGAACAAAACAGGTTTGATCAGCTACAGGATTAAATTCATTTTGGCTCAAGGTCGCAACGGATTAATTGAACCAGTTTAAATAATTGTGTATAATACTTTAAATGTTTGACCTGTGTTTGCATTCCAAACGGGTCACTTGATTGACTCCTTAGGGAGAAAGCTGTGAAAACAAACATCAGAAACTAAGCTGAGTATACTCAAAGTCATAAACGATCATAGGCAGAGTAGGTTCGTGTTTTTTCCCTTTCGTCAATTTATCGTATCGTATCGTATTTATCTATATCGTTTTTACCGATCAATCGATTGTTTCTCGAGTGGTGAACATAATGCAGTACCGATCATAATCTTTTAAAGCACACTTTTATTAAGCACATGTATATCTTTTAATTTTTCTTGTAGTACATTCTTTATATCATAGACGCAATTAAAGTACCGGTATTTCAATTATATTCATTGACAGTTGCATAATTTGTCTTATCTTAATTTATTTCCTCTGAGTAAAGCATTTTGAATTGGAATATTAAATCTGGGTTAAACTGCTTGGTTCTTACAGGCCGTTCTGTGCTGAAATTATTAAAACAAAACGTAGTTTTTTTTATTTTCGGTTTCTTAATCACACACAGAAGGAATACATAAAGCTCGAGTACCTTGCATATACAGAGTTCCGCCTCTTGATTGTCACTTGAGGTACACTTAATGTATCCATTTCAAATGATTACTGTTATATCTTTAATAATGCACTTTCGTGGATTTACTGTGGTTTAAAAAGTAAGCTAACCCAACATTATGAAACAATTTAAATTAAGTGGTTTTACTTCCATAGATTTCTGTAGACTTTATTGCACTTTACCTACTGAGTAAACCAAACTGACCGTAATAATTTAACGAGTCATTGTAATAATATTAATCCACGAACAAATACTATTGTAAAGAAGGTTAGATGATATATAGTCTTTAGAGTAAGAATGAATGGTCAAAAATAATATTATGGTTTAAGATTTCGCTAGTATGCACTTTGGGTCATGGCGCCGTAAACAGCTTACCAAGGTATAGCAGGCTGTTTTTGTCAGCAAATATTGTATGTCGCAATTCACAGCATAAAGTTTTAATATAAAGATGATAGAATTTAGTAATCTGACAATACAAGCACAATTAATTTCATAATATTAAAATAAATGACAGTTTAAAGTCCCATGAAAAACATCATTAAATGATGTTAACATATAAATTGACACCAGCCATGCAAAACGATAATTTCAAATGAAAATTATTTGATGGAACAAGTAAAGTTTTCTCTTAGTTGAAATTAGCATCGAATAAAAAATAATAATGTTTGTTTTTAAAAGCCATTTAAGCTCCCGACAAGACTCGGAAATCTAGAGAAACTTTCTACAGACTCTTACCTGAGAAAAGATCGGACCCAGTGAGTTAAATTGAACCCTCGCACACTTTTCCCCGGTAATGAAGTCAAACTGCCCTGAATATCAGAAGGTCGCAGACATTGTGTCGCTCGAATTAAATGGTGCGTGAATAAAGTAAGTGAACACTCGCTTAAGAAGATTACTAGTAGTTCTTAATCACATTTTACCTTAATGCTTTCTTTGTTATATCATATGTTTCATAAAATTGGTCAACCTAATCACCTAGTAATATGTATAAGTGGTGACATTTAGTTGTGAAATAAGTGTTTGCGTCCGACAACACAAAATTAATGAGAAATTTGTTGAACTAAACAGATATATAATCTAAATGAAAAAGAGATGTGAGGAAACGTAACAACATTCTTCCAAATAGGATTGCAGACCGTCATACATATGTAGTATATTACTAAATATGTCATATATGAATAATCATAACCCCTCATAATTCGCTGGATAAAAAAAAAATCCAGTGAAAATTAATTTTCTAAGATTTTCAATAGATGTATGGTAGTGGAGAAATTACATATAACAAAGGGACTTAACTCATATATCAAACACATAATAATGTAATGGGTCGTCTTTCTTGTCTTAAATAGTATAATACATTTTATGCTGTAATTGTATAAAAAATTTGAATGGAATAATCCCAATGCGGTAAGTAAAACCCGTAATAACTACATCAACTTCACTAAGAGCGATGAAGTCTGAAAAAAGAGAGAAGGAAAACTTAAATCAGTTAATGGCAGAGCAATAACAGGACACAATTCAAGCCGGCTACAATCTTATGGTAAATTGAGCAATCGAATGGGTCTTACAAATACTACGAGGGTGGCGCAGTTTGGAAACTATAACCCGTATTGTATCGCTATCAATATATTCGGCGTCACAAGTTTTAACTTTCACGATATAATTGGTCTCGTGCGATTTCATTGTCACGATAAAGCCCACGTCATGCGATATAACTCTTACAAGACAGTCGGTCGGTCCATGGGCTATCACTTTAGTCGATGGTACACGCTATAGCTCACCCGCAAATTACCGTCTCGAGAAATATAACGTTCACAAGAAAGCCTGTCACACGTGCTTTCAAAATGGCCGATGCCACACGATTTAATTCTATTTGGTCTTGCTCACTGTACCTATAGTCTGTGCCACGATACATAATACCCGAGATAGTTGTCACGCGCTATTATATACGTGTACGTGTCACACGTTATGAAAAACATGTCAAAGTTGTTGTCACGCACTATAACATACATGTATGTGTCATACGACATTAAATACATGGCATAGTATTTGCCACGCGCTGAAACATATTGTTTTCACACAGTCTAAAACACATGAGATAGTTGTTTTCACGCGCTACATCATCCATGTATGTGTCACACGAACTAAAATAACTGACAAAAATGTGTTGGCACGCGTTATAGCATATACCGTATGTCTATGTCACACAAACTGTAGTAAATGACATAGTTGTAGGTGTCAAGCGCTATAGCATGCATGGTAAAGTCGGTCTAACTTTATTACCCAAAAGGACTACACTTCAATTAGAGAGTGGATCGCACAAGCTGTAACTTACATGAGATAGTCTGTTTCTCGCTGATTGTATTTCCTAAGCTCGGTTTCTACGTCGAGAGGCATGGCGTCATCGTCTGCAATTTTCCGCATTGCCGACTGATCGAACGAGTTCATCAGATAGTGCTGCAATATTATAGACAGTTATTATGTCATTATTTTAACCCATTTATGCCTAGCGCCCTGAAAAAGGACATTGCAAACAGCGCAGACCCAGATGAGACGCCGCATGATGCGGCGTCTCATCTGGGTCTGCGCTGTTTGCTTAAAGGAATTTCTGTAAGAAATATTCTAAATATAGAAATAAGTATACCAGACACCCCTAATTTTGGAAATAAATTGATCCAATTTAGAACAATGGGAGAGTTCACTGGGCATAAATGGGTTAATGTGTTTGTGTTTTGAAATAAGTAAAAAAATAGGTTTTGCAAAAAAAATTGCAAATAATTTGGCGATTGTAGCGTTGATAGTTACAGTGATGGTTACAGCGCTGGTAATGCAGGCGCTGATGGAAAGTAATGGTGATGATAGAAATGAGGAAATTTATGGATACTCCGTCTGAGGAGTAGGTAATAATACTGTTGATTATGGTAATAACTTTTGCTGGTTGTGTTGTTTCGATGGTTAACCCATTTATGCCTAGTGGACTCTCCCACTCTTCTAAATTGGATCAATTTATTTCCAAAATAAGAGGTGTCTGGTATACTTATTTCTATATTTAGAATATTTCTTACAGAAATTCCTTTAAGCAAACAGCGCAGACCCAGATGAGACGCCGCATTATGCGGCGTCTCATCTGGGTCTGCGCTGTTTGCAATGTCCTTTTTTTCAGGACGCTAGGCATTAATGGGTTAAGTGGAAACACTTTTGCAAGTTAACACATCATTATTGCAAATCTTTTGGCAGCGCTCACTGTTGTTTTTAGTTCAACCGAAGACTGTTCACAGACCAATTATGTCGGCATTTAACCTTTGTTGGTAAAGATAATTATATCCGGTTTAGCGGGTGTATTCAATGTTTTTATCGATCTAGCCTTGGTTGAAAATCGTAAGTCCGTAGTGTCATGCTGTAATATTATCCCGTTGATATCAATCTGCATGTAATATTATACTGTTTGTATCGTTATTTGGTATTTGCGTTTTATTTTTTACAGGTTTAACATAGTAAAAATAAAATCACTGTCCTTCATGAAGGTCATCAAACTGAATTAGGATATGTTGCATGTTAACGAAAACATATCTTTACTACTGTGGATATATTCACAAGACAACTCTGTGAGACTGTATCTAGTACCGTGTTAACCCATTTATGCCTAGTGGACTCTCCCACTTTTCTAAATTGGACCAATTTATTTCCAAAGTTAGGGGTGTCTGGTATACTTATTTCTATATTTATAATAATATCTTACAGAAATTCCTTAAAGCAAACAGCGCAGACCCAGATGAGACGCCGCTTGATGCGGCGTCTCATCTGGGTCTGCGCTGTTTGCAATGTCCTTTTTTCAGGACGCTCGGCATTAATGGGTTAAATGATAAAGTTATTCGATTGAGGTACTGTAATGGTTTAGAATCCAATGTATGTCTGAAAAATTGTGTGAAAATCTTTAATACGTGCAATTCATTTTGCGGAATATATACACGTAAAATAACGTAACAGATAAGAACTTATAAAAATCAATTTTGTGCATCTTAACAACATCTACTAACACATGCGAATGTACATGTATTCAAAATAAAAACCTCAACACTGAAAAAACTCGCAAAACTACATACCACATTTAAATAATAAATAAATGTTGTATTCCCCTAATATAACTATGAACACATACTTTCCTTTAAATATAAATGTCCAGAAGAATCTTTGATAATACCGGCTGATCGATTATCCATTAATTCCTATATTCAATTAATAACGCCAGCCTGGCTGTGTTGATTTCTATCGCATGTGACGAATTAACTTGTAATGTTTCCCCATCGATATTTCTGAGTCGCTGGAAACGCATTAATTAACCCATTTATGCATAGTGGACTATCCCATCCTTCTAAATTGGATCAATTCATTTCCAAAACTAGGGATGTCTAGTATATTTATTTCTATATTTGGAATATTTCTTACAGATATTCCTTTCAGCAAACAGCGCAGACCCTAATGAGACGCCGCATCATGCGGCGTCTCATCTAGGTCTACGCTGTTTGCCAAGGCTTTTTTTTTCTAGAAGCTAGGTATAAATGTCTTAACTGAATTTTGCGAAAAAACTGACCATCCCATTTGGTACCCGCAAAGAGAAGATAACTTAATTGGTCAGGAAATTCGTACTTTCCAATAGGTTTATTATCAATTTAACATAATTCGCTGCCTTAAAACCCAAATGGTAGATGGCAGGCAAAGCTATTAACCTGATCGTCTATATAAATGCTATGTTTGAATTTATCACATTCAACTTAAGAAAGTGTGTGTACTTATATGTGTTCCTTCCGCGCATAAGGGTGAAATATGTGTGGAACCGGAGTGTGTTCGCTCAGTCAAACGTAATTAACTTACTACACGCACGAACGTTGCGACGGATTTTAAAGTAAAATTGCAATTTCCAGGTACATAGTTGTTACTGAAAGGTTTTCAATTGCGTTGTGTTACTATTTTTCTTCGGGGGAGCCGGAGTACCCGGAGGAAACCCCACCTGTCCGGTTAGGTGACCAACAACCAAACTCACGTGCGCCGAAAACAGGGATTGAATCCGGATCGCTTAAGTTAGGAGCGCGTGTACAGACCAACGCGCGAACAGGACAGCACTTCTAATAACCCATTTATGCCTAGCGTCTAGAAAAAAGGCCTTGGCAAACAGCGTAGACCTAGTAGATGAGACGCCGGATGATGCGGCGTCTCATCTGGGTATGCGCTGTTTGCCTAATGGAATTTCTGTAAGAAATATTCTAAATATAGAAATAAATATACTAGACACCCATAATTTTGGAAATAAATTGATCAAATTTAGATAGATGGGAGAGTCCACTAGGCATAAATTGGTTAAAGAAACAACCTTACGTACTCGCAGGGAAGACATGTATCACACATCATAATTGATAACGATATACTTGTGAAATTAACATCTAGCGTTTACAACTAGTGCAAGAATTGTGATAAAATAGTTATATGCGTATTAGTTATAATGCTTGCTAAATGAAATATGTATGTATGAAAACGTCGAGATAATTTATGAAATTTACGTCAACACTTCAGAAAATGTACAAAGTACCATAACCTACAGTATCGTGCGCGTAATCACATAACACATAAGAGTCATTTATACAGGATAATGTACTCACCTCGATGATGTCATCATCATTATCATTCGCGGACAACTTCTGTTCTTCGATCCCATTTTTGACCTCCTTATGGGCCATTGACCCGTTCAAGCGTTTTGACTCGACGACCTCGCCACGTGACTTTCTGACCGACCCGGCCCCAACGGGGTTTGAACGTCCAACTTTATTCATATCGAATAATCACGTGATTCATACACGTTCAACCATTTTTACTTGACGCTTGCAAATGTTATCAGCAAATCTATCTTTTGTATTGTTTGTTGCTTTCAGTTGGCAAACGTTGGAAAATTAAGGAATTAAATATACACACATTGTCAACACGTTTCACTTATCGTCTTGTCAAATGTCATGAGTGTAGGCTGCAGACACTTTTATAATCTAATGTATTAAAATTCCATTTATTAAGAAATTGCACAATACTTTTCAACGTAAATCGCACACTAGTTTGTGACTTAGCATTAAACAAATAATCCAATGTATGCGCGTGGTGCCGTTTCGCTGTAATGCAAGTAACAATGTACTTTTAATCCTTGTCAATAACTCCGACATCATTAATAGGCTGGGAATTGTTGTCAAAATAGATAAACCAGTGTGGTATAGACCTACTCCGTGTTAATTATGATATATCTACTAGATAAACAACTTCTAAAACTACTACTACTATTAATAATACAACAACTACTACTTCTTCTTCTACGACTACTACTGCTTCTGCTGCTGCCACGACTACTGCTACTACTTTTACTACTACTACCACTACTACTACTATTACTACCTACAACAACTACTACTACTACTACTTCTTCTTCTACTACTACTACTTATACTTCTACCACCTCTATTACTGCTTCTGCTTCTAAAAATAACGATACAAAATAACAACATTTCTGTTTATATTACTTACTACAACAATAAACCATATTTCAACCTTACAATCGCATAAATTATATCCTGGCAATAAATATTTGTAAATTGAATAACACATAGTTAGCGTGGTATGCGTTTCCTTCCCCATCTTTTGTTATTAATTCAAACACTTACCGTGTCCTTATCTTGGCCTGTCTCGATGACCATGCAGTACAATACCACTTATAGCATTTAACTGCAAATACAAACACTGCATTCATGAACTGCAACCGTAGCGCAGCTAACATTTATATATACATGATATATTATATTTACGACGTCACTGGGATTATGTTCTTACACTTGGTACCGTACCTTGTGTAAATAACATCACAATTGGTTGACGAAATTCTCAAAATGTTATTATTGGAAGTCTATTGATATTTCTTTGTTTATCCATTAATGAACAATCCTACTTAATAATACACTAGTATTCTTCGGGTATTCCTCTTTCATTCGTTCAAAAAACCACATACAACCTTTTTTTTAGATTTCACAACATTTTGCTTCAAAATCGGATGTTCTTGTGTAAATAAACAATCCTTCAAACTTTTAAGGACAGTTTGTTTGGTTCATTGTGCTACGAAAGTCGGAAATTAATGGACGCCTTTTACCATACTGATCGAAAATAAATATACTTGGATAGTATTTGTGTTTATTTAATACCGTTTGATCTTACCTTGAATATATGGCCTTTTTATCAAGATGTAAATCAAATTGCCTATTTGAAATCTAAATGAAATAGTTTGCATTTATTTAAAGAAGTGAATTATTGTTTCCATTTTTTCCCACGAGAGTTATTGACACTGTATACAAAACGCTAATGTGTGTTTGCGACTTATTATTGAACCTCGCTCTAGCTGGGCTATTGAATGTGCGTTTAGTTTCGTTCTAGATAAGCCTGTTAAGGCTAATCAGGGACGATACTTTCCGCTCTCGTCGAATGTTTCGTTTGAAGGATGTGTCTTGTACAAGAAACAACAGTTAGGGCGAAGCTCATCGTCCCAGATTAGCCTGTGCGGACTGCACGCGCTAATCAGGGACGAAACTTTACGCAATTTGCATTCAGTCCGCTTTTCACATAACGTGACTTGAAAAAAAAAGAAATTAAACAAGATGCATCATACAATGTATGGTAGATCGTAATGTTTATAAGCCAAGCTTTCTTTTGATTTTCTTTTAATACGATAACAAAACGTTTACTTCGTCAGTCATTGTGTAACGCATTCAAACAAAAACATCGTTTTCAAAATGCATTCTTTGTAGTTTTGCCGTTTTATTATTTTACGATATATATAAATAAAAGAAAGAAAATCTTGCTGCAATATATGCACTGAACAAAGATACCTCATCGAAACTCTTGCTTGAACAACGCCTGAAATGTATGCAGTCATGTAGTTTCTAAGGTTACACATTTGGAATATGAACCGCGGCATGCGAAAATGGATCTTATGCCTAGTGCAACCAGCATAGCTCCAAACCAGCTTACGCATCCGCGCAGTCTGGTCAGGAGGTACCCTGTCCGCAAATAAGACCACGAAACCTTCTGTGATTGTATAGTGGACAACCTTACTCCATCATGATTTACGCATGGGATTCATGTGATTTATACAGAAATTAGAATACTAAATATTCCGGTAAGACATTCATGTGTTTTATACAAAAATAAGAACACTCAATATTCCGGTAAGACATTCATGTGTTTTATACAAAAATAAGAACACTACATATTCCGGTAAGACATTCATGTGTTTTCATACAAAAATGAAAACAATATGGAACGCAGCTTTTTAACGTTGAACTATTTTAAAATATTGTGTCTTACTCGCGTTCTAAAAACCACTTGCGTATTGCATAAATATGAAATATCAAATTATATTAAAATCAATCAAAATATATCAAAATATATAAAAAAAATATAACATACCACGTCTTAAGAAATCAAGATAATTGAAACAACGATTTCACTTGTTAGCTTAAGCAATAATTCATCTTTAAAGTACTTACGAAGCGCAAAAATATTGACAATAAATACTTGAATAAGACGGTTTACGTAATGCAAACTGTATATTAGTCCAATCCACTGTCACACTGACACAATGTTATAGCATACCAGTTCCTTTTGTTCATTACCTAATTATAAGTTGCTGCTGTTTAATTAAGCATAAACTTTTACCCCTTGGCATGCATTTCAAGCTTATGCAATATAATAGAGATAAGTTACTTGTACAGACTCAATACACGCCATGCTTAGTTGTTATGTTTGACCGATTTTTGCGTAAGTATAATACCGATAATGTAATGTCTTTGTTGGCTGTTTTCAATTAACGATTTAAATGGAAGATACATTATACTATTGTTATTGTTTTGTCGATTGAATAGAAACATAAAACCGATCTGTTCATGAATAATAATGTTACATTCAGCGTATAAAACACTGAAAGCTCTAAGGTGAAAAAATAACTTGAAAAAGAAACCTGTAAAGTCCGGGTTCCGAAGAAGATACAACTATTTATGCACGTAATTCGAAGGCTATTTCGGTGTTGAGGCGGCATAATGTGCATCACGTGAAGAGTCTTGGGCCCAGTTGCTCAACGCACCGTGACGATAAAATTGTAATTAAGCCTTACGTACGTTAAGTATCCAAACGCAGCGTTATATAATTAGATGTTAACTTCATGTTGCTCAAACAGTTTTAACTCTTGCGTTATTTAACGCAGCGTTAAGACTTTCACGTCTGTGTTAAATCCCACAATGCATTCCAAATATCCACTTCCTTGTCATGTTATTTAAAATGGCCTACCATTGCTATGCAATTATTGCATTTACAGATAAATTAAGCAACACATTTTTTTTGTTATATAAAAATTAGGGATGTCACCGAATATCCGAATATTCGGTCCCGGACCGAATATTCGGATAAAGTTTTCCGAATCGAATATTCGGAAGAAAAAATAAAAAAATCGAGTAATTTCAAAGACTTTGTATTCGTGAAATTTGCTTCAAACATTTAAAAAAAATGTTCCTCGTGTCATAATGTTTATTCCTGCTACGCGCGATAATGCGTCGCTATGGTGATGACATTATACCGGTCATAAATCCCGCTAATTGCCTAACAAAGACAGACACTTTGTGTCAAAATTATGATAGGTGCAAATCGCGTCGGCAATCAAAACACCGACCCGTCTTGATATAATAACTCGAATTACATTTAAAATGATCAAAGATTAAATGAGTAAAGGAAGTGCCGACTCGGTGTGAAAAACAAAAATGATCGTATGGTTATAATCACGTTGTCCAATCAAAACAGCTTTAAGAAAATAATTTACTCAACCTCTAATGAGTATATGCGTATCGTATGGTCCACACTTTAATTAATTACTCAATATTCAATCAGGTATTATACTTAAAGAAATGTTTTTGGTAGTTCGCCCTCATTTAATCAAAAATATTATAATTGCTACACGCATAAAGTAAATCTCTGTCCAAGCAAAATGCCACCTACGCCATCCGCTGCTTGGAAGTATTTCACGACATCATCCGATAAGAAGTCGCCGATCCAAGTGACTTTTAAACGTGGCAACTTTAAAAGACTGACTGTTTAGTCTGTTAAACAGGTTCAAAGCGTGTTGTGGCTATGTACATAATTCGTTTAAGTTCTGTTTTGTCATGTAATTATTTTGTTGTCATGTAATATAATGTTTCTCGTTCTATTGTTGATGTACAATATTAATAGTTTAAAAACAGTTTTTGTCATTCAATTTTATCACTAAAAAGTAATCAACAAAATCAGCTTCGAATTAGCGACGGCAACGCTGTGTCAATATTTAGTCACTTCCGGTGCACTTCCGGTAAAAACAAAAGTAGAATTCATGCAGTAATGGTACGGTAAACAAAGTTGACTTTTTCCAACAGATGTTGACCGAATATCCGAATATTCGTTCGGAAGGATTACCGAATATTCGAATACCAAAATCGGTATTCGTTGCCATCCCTAATAAAAATGCATTTATTCATGGCAATGTTTAATTAATAAGAAAACTAATGGCACACGTATCAAAATAAATTGAAACTGATATGTAATCAATTAAAAGCGTACGATGAAACTCATAGATTAAAACATTCATACATTTTATTTATCCATAAACATGCGGAAACATTTGTTTATCGATGCATTCATAACAAAATTATACGTATTTTTCCACTCGTCGGGCTGGCGCCCGGCCGATGATCGCACGGACACCGGGTCATTTTGTAGCATCGGGCGGCGTCCGGATTAATTTTAAGTCGCACTTAAAATTTTACCCGACGTCGATCCCGGTAAGGAATCGAGTGGAGATCGAAAAAAGATCGGACGATCAACGCAAGGTTTTCATCAGGATTTCCTTCCCGGGCGCGACGTCGGGGTATTTTTAGTGAAAAAACGGTGTCGCTCATCGGACGGCTCCGACGTGTCCAGTCTTCCCGATGCCTGGAGATCAGAAACATCAGCCGACTGCATGTTTGTGCTCTTGTAATTCGAACTATCTGGTACTGTATCTTAAGGTTGTGGGAATCTCTTTGGTGGTAAAAAATGAGGTGCCTTTGTTTATAGCAATGTCGGCAAGTATCATATACAAATAAGTTGAGCCCCGCTCTGGGAAAAAGGGGTTTAATGCATGCAGTCCCCACAGGGTAATCAGGGATGATACTTAATGCATGCAGTCCCCACAGGCTAATCAGGGATGACACTTAACGCTTGAAGTCTCCACAGGCTAATCAGGGATGACACTTAACGCTTGCAGTCCCCACAGGCAAATCAGGGATGACACTAAACGCATGCAGTCCCCATAGGCTAATCAGGGATGATACTTAATGCATGCAGTCCCCACAGGCTAGTCAGGGATGACACTTAATGCATGCAGTCCTCACAGGCTAATCAGGGATGATACTTAATGCATGCAGTCCCCACAGGCTAATCAGGGATGACACTTAACGCCTGCAGTCCCCACAGGCTAATCAGGGATGACACTTAACGCTTGCAGTCCCCACAGGCAAATCAGGGATGACACTAAACGCATGCAGTCCCCACAGGCTAATCAGGGATGACACTTAATGCATGCAGTCCCCACAGGCTAATCAGGGATGACACTTTATGCATGCAGTCCCCACAGGCTAATCAGGGATGACACTAAACGCATGCAGTCCCCACAGGCTGATCAGGGATGACACTTAATGCATGCAGTCCCCACAGGCTAATCAGGGATGACACTTTATGCATGCAGTCCCCACAGGCTAATCAGGGATGACACTTAATGCATGCAGTCCCCACAGGCTAATCAGGGGTGACACTTAATGCAAGCAGTCCCCACAGGGTAATCAGGGATGACACTTAATGTACAAGTGCCTCAATCTTTTATGATTGTTTTTGCGGTATCTGTCATTGATTGAGCAATTGTTTGAGAACTGCAATCACCATAATTTCTGTCATGAAATATTTTTCCTGCTTTGTCAGATTGCACTACGAACTAACACGATTAACTTTGATGACAATCGCTTGCAGTGTATATGTATATCGTTGAAGCATGCTCCCTCGATTTGCACGATTTACCTCAATACCAATCTTGGCAAAAACATGATTTTGTAAATGTAACAACAGGGTCAATAAGTTTGGCACTCGAACTTTGAACATCCGCCATTAAGGCGATACCCTCAACCACATTGTGACGAAGGCGTTTATAATACGTCGTTGTGTGACAACTGGGGTCAATGCATGAGCGTAAAGTGAAGACCAAACTTGCTATTGATTTTTTTGCGTGTAAAAAAAGTCAGTTCAACCCAGCTTAGGCGGAAATGTCCCTCTCTGATAAGTCTGTGAGAAAACACATTAAGCCAAATTTTTCAAGTATGGGCTCAGATATGAACGTACATGTATTTACAAACAACAAGAAAATTAGCATTTCGTGGTATTAATCAACAATATTATTCAAACAAAATAATTGTATGCATGTATATGTAAACAAAATAATAACACACTTTGCAAGCGATACATTAATAAAGTTGATAAATAAAATGTCATTGCAGTCCGTTGCTTTTGCTGAAATCGCGATTGCATTATCCAGACACCAACCTCTGTCCTAACTCTATCTGACCTTGTCGGTGAAGTCAAACATGAAAAGGTAATACATTGTACTATGTTTATTTTTGATAAATGGTAGTTTGATTAGCTGTAATGTTGAAGCTCTCACCAGTCCTTTTCACATACTGAGTTGACGAATTCTAAAACATAGTTTGAAAGGTTAATCGTTTCAATTGTAAAGTAATAATAATGAAGAATACATTTGTATCAATATTCTACTGTATTAAATAATGTTAACATGACATTGAACTTACGACCTACAAACAGCTTATTATAAATCAAAATTAAATCATTAAAAATAAGACTATTGCCAAGCAATATATGTCCCCTACCGGCTCCACCGATGTCAGCTTGTTTTTATTTGTTGCCATAGCAACCAGAATTTTTGACGTAGGAACAAAATGAAATGACGTGCATAATTTCCATATTGCCATCTATCTATGTTTTAAGTTTCATGGACAAATATGTATACCTTTTAAAGTTATCGCAGGATACAGAAAAGTGTGACAGACAGGCAGGCAGACAGGCAGGCAATCAGGCAGGCAGGCAGGCAGGCAGGCAGGCAGGCAGGCAGGCAGGCAGGCAGGCAGGCAGGCAGGCAGGCAGGCAGGCAGGCAGGCAGGCAGGCAGGCAGGCAGGCAGGCAGGCAGGCAGGCAGGCAGGCAGGCAGGCAGGCAGGCAGGCAGGCAGGCAGGCAGGCAGGTAGACAGACAGACAGACAGACAGACAGACAGACAGACAGACAGACTGACAGACTGACAGACAGACAGACAGACAGACAGACAGACAGACAGACAGACAGACAGACAGACAGACAGACAGACAGACAGACAGACAGACAGACAGACAGACAGACAGACAGACAGACAGACAGACAGACAGACAGACAGACAGAGCGCAAACCATAAGTTCCCTCCGGTGAAACATTTTGGATCGCATTAAATTAACTAAAATGAAACACGTATTTTATTGCAACTAACTAGTAAATATTACACAAATCGCACAAGCGACGCACAGAACGAATCTTGATTGCCATTACAAATTTTAAATCCATTTCATCTTGTCGGTTTAAACAATTTCATCAAGTTCAGTTCCTATAAAAGACAAAACAATAAATAGAAATCTTTCCTCACCTTCGAAGCTTATTTTACCGTCCCCGTTTGTATCTCCCTCTATAATAAGTTGGGTTAACTCCTCATCTGTGATTTCGACCCCTTCACTTCTTAGAACCGTGCGTATCTCTTCTCCTAAAAGTATATTAAGTCGCTTAGTCTTGTCAACTTCTCTATGATCATTCAGTTTATAAGACGAGTTAATAATTGTAAATGAGTCGCGTTCTTGGAAAACGGAGCTTAACGCATGTGCATGAAGTATCGTCCCAGATTTGTATGTGCAGTCCGCACAATCTTATAAGGGACGACACTTACCGATGTTATGGTATTTTTCGTTTTAATGAAGTCTCTACAACACGCACCTCTTGGTAAACTGTTTATGCGGAACGCGTCGTCCCTGATTAGCCTGTGACGACTGAAAGGCTTATTTGACACGACATTTTACGCACGTGCATTTTTACCCAAATTCTTAGAGCGCGACAATCGCCTTAAGCATTACAGCTTTTCATAAAAGTGATGATATGAATATAAATATTTATATGAATCTATCTATTAAGTTTGTTAACTTAAGACGACATCAAGTTGATACTTTTTTGTTTCGTTTCATCGTGCCACATTATGTTGCAGTTGTGTTGCTGTGGTAAACATCTATGAATTCGTAACCTCATGCCGCCACAGTCGGCCGTCATATTTTCCCAATGGTGTGATGCATATCTTGTTAAAATATCAATGAACTCGGAATGCAAGTAGAGCTGCACGTTTTTAGTGCATATAAGGATGTGTTGAGGTGGCAGATGACAAATTTGCAATTGATGACAAAACGTTTGATGACTTCGGAATTCTTTCGCAATTTAATGCACTTCTGGTTGCGTTAGCAACTTTTTATTTGTTATTTTCGTTGACTATAATTTTCTTTTTTTTTATCAGATTTCATAATTAACACCTTTGAATCGGCGCATGACATTGCCGACAATCGTGTTAAAAATATTGGACGTTTTTATACAGCGTTGTTATATTGTAGGAACATCAACAATCCACATAATATATATGAATGTTTCACACAAAATGTTTTGAACTTTTCACGCATTTGCCTTTTTGGCAGATTGATCGAAATCTCCGGGCTACAGAGCGACTGCATTAATGTAAGCGGGTCCTTATTTATTTATGATATCATTTGATTTTTTTTGTAATTTTTTCATCCCGATGATGTTTTCTTAAATAAAAATATAAAGACCCTGCCATTCAAATTTGATGGTATAAACACATATACAAGTAAAAATCGACGACTAGTTTGTGCTTAGCACGAACACTTTAAATACAGACTTACATGGATTTAGAATGTCAAAGCCTCGTTAAATAAACTTTACTTTGTTCAACACTTACCCTGCATTCAATATATTTGGCATATAAATGGCATACGACTATGAAAACAGGGTAGAAAGCATGTAAAATAGCGCTGTTAAATGTACTGTGCGAAAATTAAGAGTTATTAATTATTGACTTAAATCGGCATGTCCGAACGTATTAAGTCACGAAAAATAGTTATTTTTGCTAAAAGGGGGGATTTCCGAAAATTTAAAGTGTCCAAAAGCTAAGAATATTTAAGGTAGTTGTTTTGTGTGGTCTTCATAGCCACCACCTCACCTGTAATGAAACCGTCTCCGTCTTTGTCAAATCGCCGGAACTGCAACTGTAGCTGCTTGGTTTTGAAGTTGGCAATGATCAGCCGTGGTGCCATGAGTCGCTCAAACTCGCGATACTCTATGAAACCGTTTCCTGGAAAACCAAAATCGCGGTTGATTTAAGAATTTTGTTTAATAAATAATAATAATATAAAATAAATAAAGTAAAGTAAACAGGTGACATCACTTGCGATTACATAATGCAAGTTGAATGTATCATGCATGTTATCTAGGTTCGGGAAAGGCATACATAAACAAACACAATGTTTCGTTTAATTGCTGTTTTAATATCTAACATTCTATCATCTTAAATAGCATATAATATTATTGGTTAGATAAAAACTATCAATTGAAGCAAAATAATGAAAATGGGTAAGATTTTAAAGCCGAAAATGTTATCTGAAAATTAACAAATGAACAATTAAGGTACAGTCACTTTTGCAGTAATCCAATGTTATTAATACAGCAGTAAATAAACGGTGAATTAAGCAAATAAGTAAGGGATATTCACAGCAAATTGCTTCTCCTCATTTTAGACTTCTTTGTTTCTTTTATTTTTGGCGGAGATTATGTCAGGTAAAGAATGATTAAACGAGGGCTTTAAAACGAAAAAACAATCTGCGAATGCAGATCCAGATCTGTATTTGCAATAAAGATTTCGTCGAAGAGCTGTCTATTGAGTAAGCAATACTTTATCATCACAATTAACATGGGAAATAAGATCACAGAGCTAGTATTGACTATGTAGCTTACTGTCCTTGTCGGCCTCTTTGATCATCGCCTTGAGCTCGTCACGTGACAGCAGGATTCCCAACTTCCGGCACGCCATATTGAGATCGCGTTCACCTATCCGCCCGTCCCTGTCCAGATCTATGGCTTGGAAAGTTTTTTTCAGTGCTGGTGTATTGTAAATAAAAAAAAAGCAGCTGCTGTAATCGATTATGAATACGTTAAAACTAACAGCAATGCCACACTAGAGGTATGATGGCGTTACATTCAATCAGAGTGTAGAAACATATATGCACAGCTCACTGTTTCCTATCGAATATGGTTGCACCAAGAACTTGTTGAATCACCCGATTAAGTCTCGATTAGCCACATGCCTCCATATGCTATCGAACTATTGCTAACTAACCACATCTGTGTCTGCTGCTGTCTTTTAAATATAAACAAAGCGAAACTCTGATATACATGTTTCCGATCAGTAAACATTGATCTTCATGTTTACATACAAAAGGGCACAAAAACCAATATATATGCAATACATTTTTTGATCTCATAATGTTCCTAATATTTACCATAAAATGTACTGCTTTGTTTTAATCGATGTAATATGTTATTATTAACTGCTATATTTAAGACGTGATATTTCATTATTAACTTGTATATTTAAGACTTTTAAGCTTATTTAATATCCTCATTAGAGTCATACCGATAGCTAAGTCCCTTTAGCACTGAACAGAAGAGAAGCAAATTATTAGAACTAAATTGATGTAAGAATACAATATGCATATATTAAAGCGTAAAAAAACAAACACCTATTTTTTCGTAACTGTTTTATATATTGTATGACAATACTAATTTCGATTATTTCTCTTTTCGTGTGGTAAGATTATAATTAATGAACATAGTTTCTCATGTAGCAACGCTGTATTTCACAGCTATATTGTTCTAATAATCTACTAAACGCTATCTTACTTTTGATTTGTTCTTCGGTTAAGGTTTCTCCAGTCATTTGCATTGCCTTCTCCATTGCTGAAAATTGTATTAATATGCATACAAATTTCAAATATAGATGCATCGGTGGTATAATTGTAATTACAGTTTTTTTTCAAGTAAATACTGTTTTTAAAAATAATAAGATATGTGTTTTTCAGAAACACTATGTCCCCTTCTGCGCCGCTTTGAAGCTATATATTTGACCTTTGACCTCGAAGGATAACCTTGACCTTTCACCACTCAAATTGTGCAGTTCTTTGAGATAAACATGCATGCCAAATATGAAGTTGCTATCTTCAATATTGCAAAAGTTATGGCAAAATGTTAAAGTTGGAGCAAACAAACACACAAACCAACCCACCAACAGACAGGGCAAAAACAATATGTCCCCCAACACTATAGTGGGGGACATAAAATGACCTTATAAGTACCGCGTGATAAATTTAACAAAAGTTTTAATATATAATAATTATCGTTGTAAACTGTACTTAGGAATTGAAAAATGGAGTGATGTCAGACGAATTAATTACTTTATAGTCCAGAAGTAAAACGTGTTATGGTTTAATATTTCTTACATAAAACCCTTTTTCGTATATACACGTTTGTGTATTTAAACAATTAATTACTTAAATCGACACTTAGAGCAGTCTTTCTAAAATGTTAATTATATTCATTTTTTTTCTTGGATTCCTTTTAAATGGCATGTTTAATTTAGTAAAGTAATATTAACATTTGTTTTATAACATTACGAATGTCTGATATTTAGATTTAACAATAGCAACGTACTTGTTCTTTGCAGAATTATCCAAAATATATCTTTACTCCCGAATCATTATTTAGCAAATGTACCCTTAAGTCACTGAAAAAGCCTTAACGTGTGTATCAATAAAAAAGGAGGTATTAATAATAAATTCGATTCCTTTACCTACATTGAAAGGACGTGACAGAACGATACGTAGATGGCACAATGGTATTGAATTACATTTTAATTTAAAGGTACCGTAAGACCACATGGAGTGTAATATAGTCGGGACTATTCATTTCCGTATTTAAACATCCAATGTATACAATTTGGGCTTTGACACGACTATATCGAAAGAGGCTGTACACAAAGGATTTCTGAAATGTGGTTTATTTCTGAAGTTGGACATATTAATTTCATAGTCGAAAATGAATGTTACAATAAATGACTGCATTAACGTGCAATGTTTCAGTCTATAATGTACCCCGTTTTATGTATTCACACATACAACAGTAAGAGTACAACCAGTAACAGCAAAACAAGCAACAGCAAAAACAGAAAACAACAGACTTTCAGACAGTTATTACAATTACATCTTCGGCCACTCGCGCATGTGAATCTTTAATGAATAGTCAAACAATACTGTTTAAACCATATTCAGTCTTTAAAAAAAAATCTATACCATTTTAAACTCAACTGTTGTTTTGCACGTCTACATGACTGATCACACCTTTAACAGCCACTTAAACAAATATAATTCAAGTAGTAGCCATTGTGTTTTGACTGTTCTCTTTGATATTATCTTAAGGTATTGGCCAGGTCTCATTTATGGACATGCATATGTCGATCATTGAGCATATATCTACGTCTTTAATCGTAAGTTGACTCATAATGGGTTTATGTATTTGTTACGCGCGGAATAGTATTTCTTACTTAAACTATTCAATAAAGGATTAAATACAATTATTGTATGGCCCGCGTCATGCGAAAATGGGTCTATTTATATATTTGGTTGCATATGTAAAATTCTAATTGCAATACATTTCTACAAAGTTTTAAGTGATGATTATCCAGTCCCTTATTCAGTTTGAATAACGCGTCTTCTTCATCTTGGATGCCAACGGTACATCCGGCGATCTTCAAATTGCCACCAGATTAAAGGTCGTGATAAACGACAAAATAGCGCTTATCTTGGTGGTAACCAGTCCTATTTGTTCCGAAGACAGTGCACCTGGTTACTTTTTTCCACAAAAACTGGTTATCATAACGCCCAAAACTATTTAGAAATGTACGTAAATTTCTACATATTTTTAATACCCAACCTACATTTTAAATGCTTTTCATTGATATATTGGTCTCTTTGGTTCATTTTATTTGTATGTGTGTGTGTGTAAGAAAAAGGTAGTTCTTTCTTCGACTTGAAAAAGGAATAAGGAACCAGTCTCTTATTCCCTTTTCAATCCGAATAAGGAACTAGGTTATCATTAAAAGAAACTTATAAGAGATGTACTGCAATTAATGTTTGTTTATACCCAACCTACATTAACAATGATTTCCATTGATTTATTGGTCTCTTTGGTTCATTTTGATAGTTTGTTTAGTATGAAAGAACCAGTTCCTTATTCCTTTTTCGCACTGAATAAGGAACTGTGTTATTCTTAAATAATACTAGGTAGAAACATAATGCATTAAATATTGTTAACTTCAAACCTACATAAACCATGATTTTAATCGACATTTAATATTATTTGGTTAATTTAAATTCATGTTTTAGTAAGGCAATATTATTTCCTTATTATCGTCTTCATAATACTTGTTTTCAGCGTGTATCGTCACATAGAATATAAAAGAAATATGACAGAATGCGCCCATATAACATATTCACGCTTAAATAACCCACACACCATCTAAAATATAACATATCCGAAAGTTATCGCCAAAACTACAGGCTTCCGAATAAGGAAGTAACTTTACGCCCAATTCCTTATTCAGAGGCCATAATTTCGGATACTTTAATTCGGATCATTTTAGAATAGCACAGCTTTATATTCGTTATTATTGGCGATTTTTTGTGTAAGATTTGTTACTTATATCTCTGGTACAGTTCTTGAAGTCTTATCTGACCCTGAACTTTGATCAAGACGATAAAATAGCTGAAAACTGAACATTTTGTAGATATCGTGTTCCGTTTTCATACGAAAACTGTAACGAAGGGATATGATTACGAATGCAAAATGATTTCAACACGTCTCCATAAAAGAAAGACTGAAAAGTTTCATCGAAATGCCTCAATATTTTATTTTATAATTGAAACGAAAAAGCGCGCATCCTAGCTGTAAAAGTTTGTTTTCTTCTGATATATTTTTAGTGCGAATACGCGTTTTCTCGCTAATGCAGACCGACAGTACATTCGGCGACTTTCAACCTCGGCACAAGACGAATGACTATGTTCCTGACAGAGTTGTCATCAGTGCGACGTCACTGATGTCACAATAAAGCAGAGAAGGAAGCAGAGGCCACGGTGCCTCTATTAGACTGGAAAATTTCATCGAAATCCCTCTGTATTTCGTTGTTGCTGTTTTTTTTTATATATTAAACACCAAAACTGACATAGCTGTAATTGGGTGGTTTTATTTCAGTAGATTTTCTTTCTCCGAAAGCGCGTTTCCTCGCTCTATGATACCTACGTTACATCCGGCCACCTTCAACATTGGCGCACGATTAAAAGTCGTGAGAACCGATAAAATGGCACTGTTCTCGGTGGTTATAAGTGATATCTATAGATTTGCAACTGGTGACGCTTTCCTTATTCAGCCGCGAAAACAGCTCTAGGTTATCATTACACAAGAATACTAAAAAGAAATCTACTGTAATTAATACATATTTTTTATTCCCAACCTACATATACAGTGATTTTCCTTGATTTATGCGTCTCTTAATTCATATTATTTTATTTGTTAAGTAAATACCAGTTGCTTATTCGATTTGAATAAGGAATAAGGAACCAGTTTCTTATTCCTTATTGAAAACGAATAGGTAACTATGTTATTATTAAATTCAACAAAGTAGAAATGCACGGCAACTAATAATTTTATACCCGTCCAACATATTCAATAATTTTCTTTGAGTTATTCGTCTCGTTGGTTTATTTTGATTTATAATTTATAGAAAGAACATTCCAGTTCCTTATTCGAGTTGAATAAGGAATACGGAACCAGTTCCTTATTCCTTTTTCAATCCGAATAAGGAAAACGGTTATCATTTAATGAAACATAGTAGTGATGTACTGCAATTAATGTTTTTGATACCCAACCTCAATTTACAATGATTTTCATTGATTTATTGGTCTCTTTGGTTCATTTTAATAGTTTGTTTAGTATGAAAAAGCCAGTTCCTTATTCTATTTGAATAAGGAATAAGGAACCAGTTCCATATTCCTTATTCGCATTGAATAAGGAACTGTGTTATTATTAAATAATACTAGGTAGAAATATATTGCCATAAATATTTTTAACTTCGAACCTACATAAACCATCATTTTTATCGACATTTTGTATTATTTGGTTAATTTTAATTTATGTTTGAGAAAGGCAATACCATTTCCTAATTATCCTCATCATAATACTTGTTTTCAGCGTATATAGTGACAGAATATTCAAAGAAATGTGACAGAATACGTCCATATAACATAATCATGCTTAAATAACCCACACTACATCTTAAATATAACATATCCGAAAGTGATTTTCCGAAATACAGGCTTCCGAATAAGTAACTAACTTAATTCCAATTCCTTATTCAGAGGCCATAATTTCGGATATTTAAATTTGGATCATTCTAGAATAGCACAGCTATATATTCGTTAGTATTGGCTATTTTTAATATAAGATTTTTTTATTTTATATTTCTGATACAGTTTTTGAAGTTTGTTCTGACCCTAACTTGTAGAGAAGACTTTCCGATAGCAGAATACCATTCATCATTTAGCTAATCCATTCCGTTCTTGTACCTAACAGTCTCAAGGGGATATGATTAAGGATGCAAAGCGATTCAATGCGTCAACCAGTTCCTTATTCTTTTTTCAATACGAATAAGATACTTTGTTATCATTAAATGAAACTTATTATAGATGTACTGCAAATAATGTTTATTGATACATAACCTACATTAAAAATGATTTTCATTGATTAATTGGTCTCATTTTAATAATTTGTTTAGTTTGAAAATGCCAATTCCTTATTCAATTTGAATAAGAAATAAGAAACCAGTTCCTTATTCCTTATTAAAACCTAATAAGGCACTATGTTATTATTAAATAAAACAAAGTAGAAATGTACTGCAATTAATATTTGTTACGACCGACATACATTTACAATAATTTTCGTCGAGTTATTCGTCTCGTTGGTTCGTTTTGACTTATAATTTATAGACAGAAATTTCCAGTTCCTTATTCGATTTGAATAAGGAATAAGGAACCAGTTCCTTATTCCTTATTCACACTGAATAAGAAACTGGATAATCATCACTTGAAACTTAGTAGAAATGTATTGCAATTAGAATTTAACATATACAACCAATATATAAAAAATATGTTCATTTATATGTGGTTAATTTTGGATCAAAGTAAGAAAATGCCAGTTCTTTATTCGGCTTGAATAAGGAATAAGGAACAGGTTCCTTTTTCCGTATTCAGCCTCGAATAAGGAACTGGATTATAAATAAAAACAAAACATGTTTAAATGTACAAGATTAATTTTTTTATCACATACATGTAAAATAATAGTATATGCCTCAAGTTTTGTTGATTTGAAATTAGTATTCGAATTACAAAATATCGGTTTGGTTTAAACAAGAAATCATGTGCAAGCGCGAAGCAGAAACTTGAATATGTAACGTAATACATAAAGTAAATGTATTCGAGTTATTTTGTTTTGATTTACTTCAGAAATGTTTGCATTATTGTTCTTTAAAACCCTATAACAAATATATTACGTGTGAATAAGGAATAAGGAACAGTTCCTTATTCTTTTTTCGAAAAAAGAATAAGGAAATAGGAAAAAGGAATAAGGAACTAGGAAAAAGGAACCAACTTATCACCTATACCTTGCGCGGCTGTTTGTTGTTTTAAAATGACTACTGACGTTGACTTTTGTGGTCACGTGACAGTTTTTGTTCATTCCCAGTGAAACGGTTGATTACAGATATAAAAGATATATAGAATTAACTGATCTAACATAAACAAAAACATGTTGTGTAAACACAGTTTTAATTGCGAGGTTTACCGATTTTAAGATCATGTAAAAGTACAACAAATTTATTTGCAATTGAGATACTTTATAAATACTGGTATATCGTTCGGTATAAATGTTTCTGTTGGCACCTATAGTGTCCCCAGTTCAAACATTGTGTCACCTCTTAATTTTTAAATCATAGTATGCAATTTATACACTTATTTTGCAGCTGCATTTTAACGATTGAATTGAAAATAAACGTTCAGGTATATCATTCGTCTTTTTCTTCATTTATTCTTTCAAATAACACATACAGCAATCATGCATACATCGGTATTCATCCGAGCTTTTTTTTACCTGCCAGCCATCTACAGTATCGACTTAGCCGCTACAAAAAGTATGTCAATGATGTCAGTATACTCAGTCATCGTCATCATCATCAATCCTTTGACCGGTTTGGCCGTTGGGGAGAAATGAGGGACGACGATACAGAAATTCTCCGCAGTCTGTTGTGTGCTGCTGAGAGTAATTCAGCCATGCGAAGGGATGTCCATTCTTTTACATTATCCATCCAGTTTTTCTTCTGAAGGCCTCGACGTCGACCTCCCTCTAGCGTGCCTTGCACTAAGTAAAATTTCGATTAAAATCGGCAGACATTGCATAGTCAGTTGGTGACGAAATCAGTTACCCTTCATTTGAAAGCAAGCGGATAATTAATGTTTCCAAATGCATTAATTCAATTATCGTTGTACTTTTATATGGAATGTGTATCTATTATTATAAAATATACCGCTAACGACCAGATTTAGGGAAAAACACCGGTTGCTGGGATTCAATGTCTATTATCGCAGTAGGGACCTTTCCTGAAAAGAGAGAGCTTGAAACCAACGCGATTTAATGTTTTGAAGCTATTTTAAATATATTGTTGATGGATTTATGACGATAATTATAACAAAGACATTGGATTGATCAAATGGAATACATTCGAAACATTTTTATTTGATTAATGCAATCGGGATTTAAGCAAAACTCATCCTTTCCCTCTCCTCACCATCGTCATCACCGTTATCTTCACATCCATCATCATGATCATCATGAACATCATCATCATCATTATCATCATCACCACCACCATCATCAACAACAACAAACACCCTTAGCAACATACAAAATTCATTTTCTCCACAAACACCGTATTCACAGCAATCATCGTCTATCACATATCCATATCAAATAATAAACATCAAAACAGCTTATTATAACATACTGAATTCTTTAAATTAGTATATAAATAAAACAAATTCTCCGTTCATGAATTCAATGTCGACCTAGATCAAAGATGATGGTCACACCGGGGCTTTAACGGGCAAATTTAAAGGGACTCGTTCGCAGATACTCGAACTGTTGAAAAATATGCTGAATAACACATCTAAATACGTTTTGAATAGTCGTCATTAATTTTAATAGCAAGAAAAACGTCTATTAGAAGCAATCACTGGGCCACACAGGCTTTAGTATGAAGTCGCAAAACATTAACGCTTTCAGTACAATACTCAACATTCAGTCGCAAGACATTAACGCTATGTCAGTAGAGTACTCAAAATAATGTCGCAAAACATTAACGCTTTGTCAGTAGAGTACTCAAGATACAGTCGCAAAACATAAACGCTATGTCAGTAGAGTACTCAACATAATGTCGCAAAACATTAAACGCTATGTCAGTAGAGTACTCAAAATAATGTCGCAAAACATTAACGCTATGTCAGTAGAATACTCAACATACAGTCGCAAAACATTAACGCTATGTCAGTAGAGTACTCAAAATAATGTCGCAAAACATTAACGATTTGTCAGTAGAATACTCAACATACAGTAGCAAAACATAAACGCTATGTCAGTAGAGTACTCAAAATAATGTCGCAAAACATTAACGATTTGTCAGTAGAATACTCAACATACAGTCGCAAAACATAAACACTATGTCAGTAGAGTACTCAACATAATGTCGCAAAACATGAACGCTATGTCAGTAGAGTACTCAACATTCAGTCGCAAAACATAAACGCTATGTCAGTAGAGTACTCAAAATAATGTCGCAAAACATTCACGATTTGTCAGTAGAATACTCAACATACAGTCGCAAAACATTAACGATATGTCAGTAGAGTACTCAACATATTTTCCGAATGATTGAGAAAATGCGTTGCAAACACTAGTTTATTTTACCGATTTCGAAACATCATCCATAAGTGAACCAATATTTTTTAAATTTTAGATAATAAGTACATTCTTTTTAATCTCTGACAATTATTTTTAAAATCGTCATTTTATCAAACAATGAACGAATCTCTTTAAATGTATTTGCATTTTATGTTAATAAAATTGAAAACGAACTGGCACAAATATATCGGATATGTATTAAAGTTATATCTAAAGGTCATACGTCAAAATATTTTGCTTGCGTATTACTTGATACATTTAGTGATAACAATCTTATTAGCCTGTAGGAAACATGCTAGAAACGTGAGATACTTATCAATTGTACCTATTATAGTCTGCTTAATTTTTAGTGCTATCGTCAGCCGTTGGAAGAAAAAAAAGTTCATCGGAATATATAAATATGAACGGAACCACTTAATGCGCTGTTGCCTGAATTAGTTACCCGGACGCTGTAAATAAGCAAGCATGAAAAACAACGAGCTGCGTTTTCAAACATATACACAAACTAAATGGAATACGATCAATCAACGTGCAAAAGAAGTTCTCTGTAAAAAGCTTTTCTTTAAATTACACTGTGATGATATTGAAAATAATGTCGCAATTCCATATTCTGATAAATCAACGGATTTCTAATTTAGCGCTCTACAAACGGAGAAAGCCGACCCGATTATCAAGGTGCATGGACGTAACAAATCTATTTTAAAAACACAGCGGTGGGAAAATTATCGAAGACAAGGCCTTTAAATTTATGTCGCAGTTTTCTTCATCTTATTTTCTGATGTTTTAAAGTTGTGTCTCCGAATTCTATTACATGTCACTTTCATTTATTTAATATATTACTATTATCTTAGCACGAACAAGGGACCTGGCTAGAATCTCTTGAACACAAATATACCATAGTATTGCGTGCATTCACTGTACTCCTCATTAATTATTCAAACTTTATATTTTTGTCATTGCTAACGCAGCTCGTTTAATACACTTTTTTATGCGGCAACAATATTTCTATTTATGATTATTTTTGTTGTGTCCTTCTAAACATGTGTAAATACCATTATGTCATGGAACAGGAACAATTACGTTATCCTTATAAAAGCCGTCAACTTAAGAAGCTTAACAGTCTGTTATTTAGTTTAAACGTATTTATTTAAGCTCGATTGCAACGAAAGCCGGGGATTATTGAGGCGAAGTCGGGTACGTTTTCTGGATAGAAAAGTAATTAGCATATTTTAAGAAGATCGTGAAAACGCCTTTACAGTGGGGACCAAACCCCGGACCTCTCGGTCGCTAGTTTTCACAATATCCACCATGCCAAGGCTATATTACCGTGTTGATTCGCTATGCATCTAACCAAAAGTGCCAGAGAAAAAATGTTACATACGCACACCTAATGCTCAGGTAAAATTTGAGACGATAAATCGTGTCTTTTGAAATATATCCATGCTTTTTTGCGAGCGGTCTTTTCATGTATATGGTTGTATTGTAGATCTTTTTTTGCGAGTAATTTTCTTTTAGGAATATAATATTTTTTTTATGTATACACTATTTAATGACGTTTTTTGTCGTATATCTAATTACATTGTTGAAATATGGGCTGTATATAATATCTTCATTGAAGTGCATGCAATTTAGTTTTTATTATGCTTTATGTTGGGCGTCTCATACATACGCTCACTAATCTTTGGTATGTGTGATAAAAGACACAGTGTACCTTCTATGGAGGACTTTTACATGTTTAAAGAATTACTGATCGCCTCACTTAACCACAATTTTTGGTAATTCTTGGCATGCGCGTGTATAAACCTATGCCAATCAAAAGCGTCATATTCCCCACATAAGCCGTGTGTTCTTTTATTGCGATGACGTTTGTTCCCCTTGTCCAACAGATTTTATGCTGAGAATTTTAGGAAAACACTTGGTTACAAATGCTTTTAATAAACGCAGGTGCGTGACATATTACACTTTCGAAATGGCTTAATTATGCCATTACTTCGTGTAAAGGTAGGGCATTGAATTATTATCGATTTGAGCTAATCGGATTTGTATGCGATTTCCTTGACAATTTTATTTGTTATATTTGTGTTAAGCAGAAATTATAAAATATCTGAACTTCCATAAATAAAAACTAGCAGATATCCAACTAACACGTTGCAATATGAAGCTCTCGATGATTATAAAGTGAATAATCTTTGTTAGTTTATGTTTATGTCACATTTAATCCGTATTTATTGACAAATACTGTTATTGCCATCAGGTTATTGACATGAAACGTCCTTTTACAAAATCCTTATTTTAGCTGATATTTTCGAAAACGCTTACCGGTAGCTACCAAACAATATTATACATATTGATTAGTGATTTCGACAAAACATGCTGTAACAGTAACAAAAACAAAGTACATTGTCGAAAGCATTTACTCCACCATACTTTACATTGGGGAAATAAAACACACATTTCCATTTTTTTCTGTTTGCTAAATACGTGGAAACTTAATTGCAATCGTTCAAGGTTAGTCCTCTGCATAACGTTTGTACTATAATGAAAACAAACGGTCCAAAACAATAGCAAGATTAAAATTCCTCCTATGCACTTGCAGCAAAGGCCTTGCTAGCCGCTCTGGAGACCTGGTCATAGCTCACTGGTCTTTCAACGGCGGTGTAGACTTCGGAAACTGGAGGTGAAACCGGCGGACTTCCACTTCCACCGGGAACCATCTTCGCAAATATCTTCTTAGCTTCAGGAAGAGACTTCGATTTAGCGATTTCGAGCGCAGCCTTCGACGGTCCTGCTAACGGTTTGTTGTTTTTTAGTAAGGTGGTTGCTTTTGTCCCGGATTTGTGAAGTCTGTCGTAAACTGACCTTGTAATGGCATCCCTCTCAGGCTTTCCACCTTTAGCCTTAACTGCTGAAACTTCTTTGTCTACTTCTTCGCTGATTTTCCTCATAGCCAACTCTTCTTTAGCTCCACCGATTATGGCATCAATTAGTGCTTGTGGAGTTGATAATGGTACGTACTGACCCCCGGCAATGTAAGCCAACGCTTGGAAAAAGTCTTTGTAAGGTAGAATGGAAGGTTCGCAGCCGACCGAATACAGTGTTATGCCAATCCTTGCCATTCTGTACGCCATTTTGACTGGATCAATGCCTAGAGGATCACCGTCTGGCCACCTGTCACCTGACGTCACCAGACCATGTGGCGGCGCGTCCGCTATCAGGATAGCAATCTTGACTGCAGAGTCGTACCACGACAATGAACTCCCCGCGTACAGTGCAACAGCAACAGCCTCGGGTAAATCACCACCGCCGTTTGCTTCTGATTTTTCTAACCACGATTGCATTGTTGTTACCGACGACGTAAAGTCTTGTTTTCTGTACACGTATGTATTTTCTTCAGGTTTGTGGTCCCTATACTCAATGAGTGCAAACCTGATGTGACTTTCGGAAATTTCCGTGATTTCTTGCACAACTCGTTTGATGTTGTTCCTTGCTGTTTCGATATACGGCCCCATGCTTCCAGTTGTGTCCATTATAAACGCTATGTCAAGGTGTGTAGTCATTGAGTTAGTAGCTTTACCCTGGCTACGTATTCCACAGATCAACGTCGTTAGAACAAAGAAAACGTTTAAGACAAACATTGTTTTCCGTGATTTTGAAATCACAAATAAGTGAACTCTAGAGCATTGCTATTTATACAGGCATATTGTGGACGTGGCTGGCCTTTAAACCGGATGCTCACATACCACTGGTTGTTAAGCAGGCTTTTATATCCGTATTGGACCTGTTGTATCAAAGCAGTATGTCGCATAATTGATGTATATATCTTGTTCGCAATTATGCATGCCCTGTGTTTACGAGACTCATTAGTTTGTTGACAGTAGATGCACGCTTGTAATTGGGTTCAGTCCGTTTAAATTATAGATCAAGACAAGATTACATGGTAAATAGACTTTTGTTTTCGTGTCGGTGCAATTACCAGATAAGAATTACGCCCGTATATGCATTTCAACAAATTGGTTTGACCCATCAAGTTGACATTTTTATGTAACGATACATGTATATAAGCAATGCTTCTTTTGTCACAAGAACAATAAGGATTTAAACCATAGGAGAGACGCTAGAGAACAAATACTTTAGGAGCCTCACAAGAACAAGAACAGTAGTCATGTATTTACGATAACCACTTTGTGACACAACAAATGCATTCCAAGCATTTAGAATAAAAATTGTTTTAATCTTTCTTTGAGTTTTAGTGCCTAAATAAGATCAAGAACAACCGTTGCGTATTTACCATAGCCACCTTGGGACCTGATACATATTTAAAACACCAGACTTAATTGGATTGCATTGATTTACATTCACAACAAATGTTTGAATTATAAAAGCATGATTATTTTAGTGTTTAATTTGAGCTTACAGTGTACCTTAAATGTTCTGAAAATTGTATTCACATTAGTTTTTTTAGGAGAAATATGACTCCATGGTACACTGTTTCATAGTTAGAAATTTATATAAAATGTTTAACACGATAAGCATCCAAGTTATGTGAGATAAGCACAATGTTTTGAAGCAAGATCTTATCTAGCAGCAAAGCACAATTTAAAGAATATGGGTTCATGTGCACAACAACAACTCAACTCTTAAGTTTTATTTACTTGCAATATGAAATAACCAAATGGATAGCTCTTTAATTTCAAACAATAAACAGCAATGACTCATATGAAATTCAATCGTTCTAAGAGTATACGTCAGTAAATCAATATGTTTTATGCCAACTTCGAGAGTAATGATACATATGTACATTTGGAACAATTAGAAACAGTGCAAACCACATGACTGTTATATACTTTTGGGACAAGGTTTCTTGTTTTCTTTTATCATGTACTATTGGACTTTGATTTTCTGGAAATTTCGTAATATTGTGTAGATTTTACAATGCCTAAAAATTATATGCCTAAATGAGTAGATTGACTAGTACAGTTACTTGGGGTAAAAAAAGATAAATACTTAATACAGACTTTTTCTGTAAAATAATGTTACTTGCCTGTCTTAATCTACTGGGCCTAGTTCTATGCGGTGAATCCAGCTGGGAAATCTTCACGGATGAAGGGACAGGGCTGGATTTCTGTTTAATGGGTGACAATTTTTTCTTTTTCTTCACTGGTGGAAGTTTGTACACACATGGAAACTGAAATAATATGTGAATAGGTCTGTCAAATGGTTTACAAATAAGTAGTTATTTAGATTATTCAATCTTCAATATCGTATTTATTTGTATTGTTCACTTCCCGGAACTGCGATATTAAAAGAAAATAAAGGTTAGTTACTATATGCTGCACACTCCAAAAGTATCAATTATTCAATACCCATTAATTATAATACACAAGACATTAATCTTATATGAAATGGTTTTATGAAATGTGTATGCATAAGCAAATAATTATTTATCGGCTATTTTTCCAAAAGACTTCGTATCATCAAAAACTGCTTATGTTCATAACATAATTTTACAGAGCATGTGTTTTATAATGATTTTGACCATTTGCTTTGTCAAACATACAACAAATACAATCAAAATGCAACACAGCAGGAATAGAAATAATTTTGCTATGGTTGCTCCATTTCCTTCAGTCAAAATTTCTTGTACAGCGTACACAGGTGTCTTTCAAAAGATCTAGGTGCCAACCATTAATTTTAGGGGTCATTGGCTAGTGGGCCCATACTTATTTCCATCCCTGAACACAAACTCTGTTCATAAATCCCTAACAAAATTCACAAACCATCATGCTTACCTATCTTTTACTATCAAATGGATCAGGCTTGATCAAATCTTTGGGTATTTGATTGTGGCCTGGCGGTACACCCTGACGTCTGCCCCACATAATTGTGGGAAGTGCAAGTACCGCTGACCCGAGGCGTCCGTTCCAAGCACCAACTCCCGCTTGTCAAACGGCTGTAGCTCTATAAGGTCTTAAGGACTCCTGCATATGCTGTGTGATAAAAACGTGTCTATGATATTTTGATACTAGTTAATGTGGGGTTGTATTTGTTTTTCAAATATTTTTTTAATAACTTCATTACATAAAATCTACCATTCAAATTATTTTTAATTACCTAATTAATTGCACATACAATCCGGTTTTAACTCAAAATAGAGCTATTTCAAGATGGAATCATAAGTTTATGTCATATGTAAAGAAATTAAATGCGCTAGAGTTGAGCAATTGGCAAGGTGTGAGAGATTTATTTTTATTTACAGAATGACATCTCAACAAGACTAATGCTACATTAAACCCTTTCCCACTCAGAAGCAAAGTGAAAATGGCTATATGCAAACAACATGAAACCAGAACAGCCTGTGAGTAACTGTTTGCTGCTCATCAGTATCTAATGGTTGGAAATTAAGCCTTTAAAACGTCGATTTAGTAAGAAAGGTATTTAATTACATTTAACTTTATATGGTACTAAAATGCGTCAAAATATGTATCTAAATGGTAAACTGTTAAGGGAGTGTTATACAATCATCACATGTATATTTAAGAAGGCATCAACATATTAATAGTACAACTCACCAGGCAATAATCACAGAGGGACATGAGGATCCAGACTTTCCTATACAAGCTCAGTTCATGGTATTTCCTCTCTTCCAGGGGATTTTTAGCACATGAAATATAAAACAACAACACTCTTTGTTCAATATACAACATGATAAAAGACCAAAATAGAATGCAATTAAAACAAATGCATCTGCAATCACACTAAGAGTACCGGTAAAACAAGAAAACAAGCACTCTGTTTTTTTTTCATTAAAGAATCATAGTTAAAGTGCAATTGTAAATCTGAAAACCTTTTTTGTTAAGAATCACTTGTGTTATACATAAATAAGTATACAAAAGTATTTATGTAAGGATAAATGTGCTACAAAGGACAAGGAATTGTATAGAAATTAAATGTGTGTATTGATAGTTATTACAAAGTTGAAACATACGACATATGGTAAAATAAGTATTTGCATGTACATGTCTTTGTAAATTGATTGCATCATATATTATGACATGAATAACAACTTTGAAACAGAAAAAAACTATTTTTGTGAAAGAAACAATTTTAAAACGTGTCATACGCACAATAAATTTGAGAGCTTACCCATTACATCAAAGAACTGTTCATCTATGCCAAATTTCCGGCAGACCTGAAAAAAGCGCATGTCTTTTGTGTAGCAACATACAAAGCAAACCAAATCTGCTATCAAATAAACAAATAACGTAATCATTTAAAAATTTGAAGACAATTTTACAAGAAAAGTTAGTTGGAAAACAATAAATGTTTAAAGCGCAAAGATAATAGAATCTTGAGGTTGCTGAAAACGTCCAGGCCTGAGGCAAATCTTGCAATATGGGGTGGTGGTGAATACATTCAATTCTAGGGATGACACACATAAGCAGAACAATAAAGTTGCCAACAAAGTATTTTTTAACCCTTACATTTTCCTTCACGTAGCCTGCGTCAGCATTCATTTGAAACCACACCTGTAGCTTGTCAATCAAACCTGAAACAGTCACATAACAAGATAAATATTTTCAAGGATACTTTAAATACAAAATGTTGGTCAGTGTCAAGGTCAAACATAAAACTACGGTCTGCAAGTTGGCTAATCATTTGAGTTTGCTGAGCGTTGAACCAAAGGATCAAAAATAGTAACCCTTTCCCACTCAGAGGCAAAGTAAAAATTGCTATGTGCAAACAGCAAGGAACCATAACAGCCTTCGAGTAACTCAGTCCATGTGGGGATGTTGATAGTGTTCAAAGACAACATCCATGCAAGCATCAAAGCTTTGTAGGAAGAATTACTGACAACAAATATAATTTTGGGTTAACCTTGCACTGACTAACGAACTAACCCACATGCACATTGCTACATGCCTCATATAATAGTTACGCCGAAAATATAAAAATTGGTGTGAAAAGGATGGAAATCTGGTATAAAATGAAAAGCGTGAACAGAACAGAATGTAAGTCACCAGGATAATTCTCACTAGTAGACCTACTTGACTCTCTGAAATGGTGTCTGAGAAGGGAGGTCATGATACGTGCCAACGTCGTGCTTTCCCGGGGCATCACGAAGGAACGCTCAAGCTCAAAGTGCATCATCTCACCAATGTTGAGTGGCTCTTGAAATATAAAGAAGTGAAACTCCAGCTGCTGGAGCAGCATTGAATTTTCATTAAAAACAATTAGTAGGTCCTTTATTCAAGGCAAGTGACCGATTGCCCAAACAGTACAAAACAGCACAATACAAACCAACATAAACACTTGAAGCAGCACCACGAACAGGCCGATCTGGGGAATTTGATAAGGAGAAACAAGAAAGCTTGACGCACTGAGATGCTCACCGAATGCCCGAAGTAACTTCACTATTCTGATCAGGTAGTGTTCACACAGTTTCACTATACTTAAGGCATAGAAAAGGCCCCACCCTATAGCTGTAACGTACTTTCAACGTACTTCCAAGCCCAGAATCGTTTCAAAATTTCAATTATAAGAATAAGTTTCCTGATGACCATTTCCTTAAAAAAGTGACTCCTAGTACTCAACAGATTTAAATATAGCCATTAATTGACAACTGGCCAACGCCTTGGCTACCAAGTTTTTTTATCACTGGCTTAATTAATTATGTGAAGCCAATAAATGCCTACATACAAGAAAAAATAATAAATAACCTTACTTGATATCTTTTTCTACTTGAAATTTACATGTTTACCTATACAAAATTATAAATAAAATATTGCATGGCAACATGTAAATATAACCTTGGATACATGCCATACAGGTCTTACAGTAATTAAAGAAGGTATTGGTCTTTATTTGAATAAGTTTACTAAATATACAATTCCTTAAAAAGCACATCAACCAACATTTTACAGAAATAAACAAATGAACAAAAGGAAAATCAATCTTGTAAGCATTTAGGTTATGAACAATTTAATTGGACTTCTAAGAGAGTTATTACAAAACAGAGGCTTTTAGTAACTGGAATGTTTTTAAGAAAAACTGTTTAATGAATTCTATAAAATATTTTAGTGTAGAAGTTAAACTCAGTGCTGTTACATATGTATCATGTATGCAGGATACATGCAAATAATGCTTTGTTGTAAAGGCAAACAACTTGAAAAAGGGGGAAAATAGTATCAGATTTTAAACCAATCTCCAAGCCCTTACATACATATACCACACGCAATGCATGCAAAAACTGTCTCATTTTATTTAAGTTGATTTGTAAATCAAAATTTTTCTGCAACAGTTTTAAGGGAACATTCAAAAAACAAAGTACCATCAACGCAAATACTGGCCCTTTGTTATGGAAAACCAACTAAGTTATTACCAAAAATGTAATGCTCAATTTTTTTTTTCAAAACATCATAAATTTTATGTAGTTAAATGGCCATGAATGTGTCAAATCTTAACAGCCTAAAATTACTTGAAATTACTTAAGAGAAATCCATTTTATGTTTACAAAGTTTCAACAGTGTCTTTATATGTTTATTCTGCAACAATATAAATGTAATGAAGATTATGTAATAAATGTTGCCTCCTGAGTTTGTTGATGATGGACCACAACAGAGAAAGCATTCGGACAAATGTTTAGACCAAGTTTCATTAATGGCATTAAGTGCAGCCTCAAGAGTGTTCATACGTCACGCGCTGACAACACAAGATTCAGACTGCACCAAAAGGTGATAACAACGGCTTACTATGGTCATGTTGAGCAAATCAGATACTTTCACAGCACTATGCCAAAGAATTACCTCCCATATAGCTTTCATATGTTCTTTCTTTCCCCTAAACAGCACAGTCTCCTCCCACTCGTGTATTTCCTGTGCCAGGGCCTCGCGCTCAGCCCGCCGGTCAAGGATCATCTTACGCCGGCGATCTTTCTTACGCTGAATCTGTTCCTCTCTGAAGTGGGTCATCAGCAAGGATAAATTGTGTGGAACCAGAGATTTTGGTCTCCATCTCAGACCTTTAAACAATAAAATTTATTTTAAAAATGTATCTATTATTTAAAAACAGATAGTTGTTTTCTGCCTAACATTTTTTTATTTTTTTGCACAAAACAGAATATATATATATATATGTATATCATATTTATCTTGCCTGTAGGGATACAGGAAAACAAAATTTCAAATTGTTTTTGTTATTTTCTTTAGCTACAATTTTCTTTAACAGACATTGTGTGAATTTAAGTAAATAACAAAACAACAAATCTATCAATCATATACCCAAACCTCCATGATCTGTGTGTGTTTCCCCTGCTGTAGCAGCAATTGAAGTTTTCTCTCTGATTTCCCTTAAAGAAAAAGAACCTTATTCCATCTACAGAAACAATAAGAAAATACACAAGATGCAGATAACTCAAAACCCATTCAAAATCAGTATACAATCCTATTACTTTAAGTACAATACAATAAACCTTGAAAGAAGGGCTAGTTTCTGTTCAAACATCATTTCCAACTTGACAGCTCGTTTTGAAATTAGATGATCGGGTCCATTGAAATGGTAGTGATTTTCAAGCATCAAACGGAAGTCGGACACGAAATGTGTAATGGATGAGTACTGGTGTGTTTCAAATTTCTCTTTCACTAAAAAACAGACGAGAAATAAAGGTTATCAATTTTATTTTAAATTATTTTGTTTTTTCGCATTTTCCCTACTGTTGGTGAATATCAAGTGTAAAAGGGTGAACTCATTGTCGGCACAGCTTCTACTTTAAAGTACCCTGGGTTTTCATTATAGGAAGCATAATTTTCCTATCTAAGGTGGATTGTTGCATACTTAAGAGTACCCAGGGTACTTTTAAGTTGTACCTGAGCCAACAAAGACCAAATTAGCAGAAGTATGGGCTCAAGCCTGAAATTTAGACCGTGGGGAGGTGCATCAGCGACCAGGACGGCGATTTTTACGGCGTTTGGTCTCCATGACAACGAATTCCAGGTGTGTAGGGCGTCTGCTACGGCTTCTTGCGTGTCTCCGCCACCTGACGCCTGAGAGGCGTCCAACCATGATTTCATGGTAGAGACCGACGGCGTGAAGTCATGTTTTCTGAAGACGTAAGTGTGGTCCTGTTGAGGGTGGTCCCTGTATTCGACAAGCGCGAACTGGATATCTTTGTTAGAATCTGTTGATATTTCGTCGACGACCCTCTGTATGTTACGTCTGGCCGTCTCAATGTAAGATGACATACTACCAGTTGTGTCAATAATAAACGCAAGATCCAGCGATTCTCGTCTTTTCGTGAGATCTACGGGAACCGGCTTTGAGGTAATCATCACAATCGGAATATTTGGCCGTAGCCGTTCCGGAGCCGCCTTCATTACACCGCGATGAAAATTGTTACGAAAATCTTCTAGTGACACCCGCAAGCCTGCACATGCGCAGTACAATAACGACGCAAGTATAGGCAAACACTCTTCGACACGCATGTTGATGGTTAATTATATACCTAACTGCTTCGTTACAATCTAACGTCGTTTTTATATTCACGTTTAACCGCAAATGACGTAAACGTTCTTATTAACCTTGCGGATGCGGGATTGAATACTTGGAAATATAGTTTATTATCTTACAAAACCCATAATAAAGCGTCGCGCCGTTACGCTACGTGTGTGTACATCGTACTAAGCCGTGCATATTATTGTTTACGCCCTCAGGCGTCGTCTACATTGAATAGTAAATTGTAAATTTTTACGTTATTTGTTGATTTATTTTTTGACGTAGGGAGTGTTGCGAAATGCGTCTGACCCGAATGATTTCGAGTTTTAAATAAACGATATATCACAGGTGTGAACCAATATTTCATCGTATGTTTGGTTTGCTGCAATTAAACGACATGCAACATGTCCAGTAGGCAAAGTAAAACTGGTCCGTGTTGACCGTGACGGTGGTTGTTGACAAGGTTTCGAAAAAACTCGCAGTTTCATAAACAGTGATGAAACGAGTTTTAGCGATGGCAGTCATCATGCAAAGTCGTTAGACTTCTTCGTCTTAACTAGACTATTCATTATATATATGGGCCGTGCTCTATGAAAAAAGGGTGTAATGCATGTGCTTCAAGTGTCGTCTGTCGCCAACAAACGTTAACATTTACCAGTACAGGTAGATATGGTTCAATACAAAATTTTCTTAAAACGTGTTACAATTGGTGATTTAGAACAAAAAGTAAGAGGTCGCCTAACATTTTATTGGTAACTTGGCCATACGAGCACCAACGAGAATTGGGAAAAATTGCATCATCCTCATCAAACTTTTTAAAATGAGTTCTTGTCCTATATTCGCTCGGCTGTGTATTGTTAGCGTCTGTTAACCCATTTATACCTAGTGGACTCACCCATCCTTCTAAGTTGGATCAATTTATTTCCAAAGTTAGGGATGTCTAGTATATTAATTTCTATATTTAGAATATTTCTTACAGAAATTCCTGTAAGCAAACAGCGCAGACCCTGATGAGACGCCGCATCATGCGGCGTCACATCTGGGTCTACGCTGTTTGCCAAGGCCTTTTTTGAGTCGCTAGGCATAAATGGATAAATCACGTTCACACACTAGATGAAAAACAAGGGCATCTACCTGACTATTAACAAAAACCATAAACACAAAAAAATTAAAATAATGGGTGATAAGTTTGTTCCATTTTCCTAGTTCCTTATTCGAATAAGGAATAAGGAACTGTTCCTTATTCCTCATTCACGCGTTACATATGTGTTATAGGGTTTAAAAGAACAATAATGCAAACATTTCTGAAGTAAATCAAAACAAAATAACTCGAATACATTTGCTTTATGTATTACGTTACACATTCATGTTTCTTCTTCGCGCTTGCATAGGATTTCTTGTTTAAACCAAACCGATATTTTTATAATTCGAATACGAACTTCAAATCAACAAAACCTAAAGCATATACTATTTTTTTACATGTATGTGATAAAAAAATCAATCTTGTACATTTAAACATGTTTTTTTTTTAATTTATAACCCAGGTCCTTAATCGAGGCTGAATAAGGAAAAAGGAACCAGTTCCTTTTTCCTCAAGCCGAATAAGGAACTGGCATTTTCTTACTTAAACATCAATGAAATTGATCCAAAATTAACCACATATAAATGAACATATTATTTATATATTGGTTGTATATGTAAAATTCTAATTGCAATACATTTCTGCTAAGTTTTAAGTGATGCTTATCCAGTTCTTTATTCAGTGTGAATGAGGAATAAGGAACTGGCTCCTTATTCCTTATTCAAATCGAATTAGGAACTGGAATTTTATTTTTATAAATTATAAGTCAAAATGAACCAACGAGACGAATAACTCAACAAAAATTATTGTAAATGTATGTCAAGTGAAACAAATATTAATTGCAGTACATTTCTACTTTGTTTAATAATAACATAGTTCCTTATTCGGTTTGAATAAGGAATTAGGAACTGGTTCCCTATTCCTTATTCAAATCGAATAAGGACCTGGAATTTTCATACGAAACAAAATATTGAAATGAACAAAAGGGACCAATAAATCAATGAAAATCATTGTAAATGTAGGTTGGGTATCAAAAAACATTAATTGCAGCACATCTCTATTAAATTTCATTTAATGATAACATAGTTCCTTATTCGGATTGAAACAGGAATACGGAACTGGTTCCTTTTTCCTTATTCAAATCGAATAAGGAACTGGCATTTTCCTACTAAACAAACTATTAAAAAGAACCAATGAGACCAATACATCAATGAAAATCACTTTTAGTGTAGGTCGGGTATAAAAACATTATTTGCAGTACATCTCTAATAATTTTCATTTTATGATAACATTGTTCCTTGTTCGTATTGAAAAAGGAATGAGGAACTGGTTGACGCATTCAAATCGCTTTGCATCCTTAATCATATCTCCTTGTAACTGTATTGGTATAAACACGGAATGTGATAGCTAAATCGTGACTGGTATTCAGCTATCGGAAAGCCTTCTCTAGAAGTTAGGGTCAGAAAAAACTTCAAGAACTGTATCAGACATATAAATTTCAAACTCTAACATTAAAAAAAGCCAAAAATACCGAATATATAGCTGTGTTATTCTAGAATGATCCGAATTAAAATATCCGAAATTATGGCCTCTGAATAAGGAATTGGCGTTAAGTTAGTTCCTTATTCCGAAGCCTGTATTTCGGATAATCACTTTCGGATATGTTATATTAAATTTCATTTTATATTCTTTGTCACTATACACGCTGAAAACAAGTATTATGAAGAGGATAATTTGGAAATTGTATTAACTTTCTCAAACATTAATTAAAATTGACCAAATAATATAACATGTCGATGAAAATCATGGTTTATGTAGGTTCGAAGTTAAAAATATTTATTGCAATATATTTCTACCTAGTATTATTTAATAATAACACAGTTCCTTATTCAGTGCGAATAAGGAATAAGGAACTGGTTCCTTATTCCTTATTCAAATCGAATAAGGAACTGGTTTTTTCATACTTATACAAAAGGGCCAAGATGGCCCTAGTTCGCTCACCTGAGAGGAGTCGGTTCATTCAATCTTTACCAAACGTCAAACTTGACCTAGATATTGTCCAGACAAACATTCTGGTCAAGTTTCATCATTATTGAACCAAAACTCTGGCATATGGAGTGATTTTGTTTTTGTAAGATTTGACCTGGTGACCTATATTTTGAGTTGACCCCCCCCCTTACCAAATATCAAACTTTGCGTACAAAAATAAATATTATGACCAAGATTAAAAACATTTGAAACTAAATTGTGACCTCTAGAATGTTAACAAGGATTTTGTATAATATAATGAAAGTTTGGACAATCTAAAGGCAATAATTATGACATTAATTATGTGATATATAAAAAACCAATCTTTTCACCTAGTTTCATGATGATTGGGCAAAAAATGTGACGTCTAGAGTGTTCACAAGCTTATTTTACTATATAAATATGAGAAAACTGTCCCCCCCTACCGGCAGCCATGTTATTCAAACTCAACTCTCATATCAAGGAAACAAATGTTCTGACCAAATTTCATGAAAATTGGGCCAAACATGTGACTTCTAGAGTGTTCACATGTTTTCACTATATACATATAGAGAAAAATGCCCCGCCCACTGGCGGCCATGTTTTTTTTACCGATCTGGACCATTTTCAAACTCGTCCGAGATATCAATAAAACCAATGTTTTGACCAACTTTCATGATGATTGGGCAACTATTGTGACTTCTAGAGTGTTTACAAAGTTTCTCTACAGCCAAATAAGGAAAACTGCCCCGCCCACTGGCGGCCATGTTTTTCAACGGACCGGAACCTCTTTTGAACTCAACCAACATATCATTAAGACAAACATTTTGACAAAGTTACATGAAGATTGGGCATGAAATGTGACTTCTACAGTGTTTACAAGTTTTTTCATTTTTTTTGACCTAGTGACCTAGTTTTTGACCCGACACGACCCAGTTTCGAACTACACCGAGATTGCATTGGGACCAAGGTTCTGACTAAGTTTCATGAAGATCGGACAATAAAAGTGGCCTATAGAGTGTTTACGAACAAATGTGGACGGACGACGGACGGACGGACGGACGGACAAAGACCGGTCACAAAAGCTCACCTGAGCAATCAGGTGAGCTAAAAACTATTAAAATGAACCAAAGAGACCATTAGAGTATTGAAAATCATTGTAAATTTAGGTTGGTTATAAACAACATTAATGGCAGTACATCACTATTATGTTTCATTTAATGATAACCATGTTCCTTATTTAGATTGAAAAAGGAATAAGGCTCTGGTTCCTTATTCCTTATTCAAATCGAATAAGGAACTGGCATTTTCATACTTAACAAACTATTAAAATGAACCAAAGAGACCAATTAATCAATGACAATAATTGTAAATGTAGGTTGAGTATAAAAACATATATTGCTGTACATCTCTACCATGTTTCATTTAATTATAACCTAGTTCCTTATTCGGATTGAAAAAATGAATAAGGAACGGGTTCCTTATTCCTTATTCAAATCGAATAAGGAACTGGCATTTTCATACTTAACAAACTATTAAAATGAACCAAAGAGACATGAAAACAATTAATATGAAGACGATATAAGGATCTGGTTATAAGGAAGTGGCATGTTCATATTTAACAATTATTAAAAGGAACCAAAGAGACCAATTAATCAATGACAATCATTGTTAATGTAGGTTGAGTATAAAAAACATAAGGAACTGGTATTTTCATACTTAACAAACTATTACAATGAACCAAAGAGACCTGAAAACAATTAGTATGAAGACGATAATAAGGAAATGGTATTGCCTTACTAAAACAAAAATGATCATTAACCAAAGAACATTAAATGTCAATGAAATTCATGTTATGTGTTGGTTCGTAGTTAAAAATATGAATTACAATATATTTCTACTTAGTTCTATTAAATAATAACACAGTTCCTTATTCAGTGTGAATAAGGAACTGGTTCCATATTCCATATTCAAATCGAATAAGGAACTGCCATTTTCTTACACACACGCACACCTAGAGTTAGATAAAATATTTTGCTTCATGCATTTCTCCTTTATTTACCGCATCGAATTGCACTCCTACTTTATTCAGTTTTGCACTCTTATTTTTTT
The DNA here is from genome assembly GCF_020536995.1 of Dreissena polymorpha. Lineage (NCBI taxonomy): Eukaryota > Metazoa > Mollusca > Bivalvia > Myida > Dreissenidae > Dreissena > Dreissena polymorpha. The sequence goes on along the minus strand of NC_068364.1, from coordinate 19,661,116 downwards.
TTCAATCTCGCTCCCTCGACTAAGTATGTCATGGGGACAAGATATAAAAAGAGGTGTGCAATTAAAAAATCAAATAAACAAGGAGGAGTGAATTTCACATTTATGCTACTGTAGAATTAGGTACTGGCTTAAAACAATGTGTAGTTGACTGTATTAACCCTTTGAATGTTAATTAATATCTCTCGCTCGTGCAGACCAACGATATTTTAGGGGACCATCGGATATATTAAGGACAACGTTGCCGTCAGTAAGACGTGATTGGCGTCACCATTAAGGCGAGACTGCACCGTAAGCAGCGACCCGGGTGCCTCTATTAGACTGGAAAGTTTCATTAAAACATGCGTAAACAATCCGTAATTGAGTGTTTGGATTTAAACAGATGTTCAATCACTGGAAACGCGTGTTCTCGAACTTGGATGCAAACGGTATGTCCGGCAACTTACAACATTGGCGCGCGGTAAAAGGTCACAGGAATCGAAGAAATCGCGCTTTTCTATTTGATTACCAGGCCTACCAGTATTTTTCCTAAGTTATAGCAGCTGGTTACTTGTGCATTATTTAGTAGCAAAAGACAGGAACTTGGTTATCATTTTAATAAACAAAGTAGAATTGTACGGCAATAAGTATTTTTTTAATCCTACTTACATATATCATGATTAACATTGACGTTCATTAATGTTTGGTTACTGTATCAATGTTTGATTATGAAAAGGCCAGTCTCTTACTATCGTCGCCATAATAATTATTTATCGCAAATTATAATATACAGTAGAAATGTAAAAGAACATTTCCATAGAATATAATCAAGCTTAAATAACCCACACTACATCTTAAATAGAACATATCTGAAAGTGAGTGTCCGAAATCCTGGATTCTGAATAAGGAACTAACTTTATGCCAATTCTTTATTCAGAGGCCATAATTTCAGATATTTAAATTCGGATTATTCTAGAATAGCGCAGCTATATATATTGTAATTATTGGCTATTTTAAACGTAAGATTTTTTTAATTTATATCTCTGATACAGTTCTTAAAGTTTTTTCTGACCCTTTTTCTGACCCTATCTTCTGTAGAAGACTATCCGAAAGCTGAATACTAGTAATTTTTTAGCTATCTAATTCCTTTCTTATACATAAACAGTTACAAAGGGATATGATTAAAGATGCAAAGCGATTTCAATGCGTCAACATGAAAGCAATACTGCAACGGAAGCAGCGGTCTGAGTTCCTCAAGTAGATTTTAAAGTTTAATCGAGAAGCCTAAATTTCTTATTTTATTATTCAAACGCATGCGCGCATACTAGCTGTAAAAATGTGTTTTCTTCATAGATTTGTTTTTTAAGCGTGTTCTCACTCATTCAGACAAACGGTATATCCGGCAACCTTTAACCTCAGAACACGACTATTGACTGTGGGGTCTACAAAACGGTGATGGCTTCTTTGGAAAACAATCCCTCGCCGATCTTATCGTAACAGTTCCGACTTTATTCGTACCGAATGCTGGTGGAACATTTCGTACAGCGTTCTCGTCATTGCGACGTTACTTACGTCACCATAAAGGCGAGACTGCATCGGAAGCAGCGACTCACAGGCCTCTGGAAAGTTTCATAGACATTCCTTTGTATTTTTTTTAAACAAATGCGTATGCCAGCTTTACTTGAGTGCTTATATTTAAATATAATTTTCTATCTCCGAAAACGCGTCTTCTTCATTTTGGATGCCAACGGTACATCCGGCGATCTTCAACATTGCCACCAGATTAAAGGTCGTGATAAACGACAAAATAGCGCTTATCTTGGTGGTAACCAGTCCTTTTTATTCCGAAGATAGTGCACCTGGTTACTTTTTCCACAAAAACTGGTTATCATGACGCATTTTTTTTAGAAATGTACTACAATACACATGTACATATTTTTAATACCCAATCTACATTTAAAATGATTTTTATTGGTATATTGGTCTCCTTGGTTCATTTTATTTGTATGTGTGTGTAAGAAAATGGCAGTTCGTCATTCGATTCGAATAAGGAATAAGGAACCAGTTCCTAATTCCGTTTTCAAACCGAATAAGGAACTAGGTTGAGATTAAATGAAACATAGTAGAGATGTACTGCAATTAATGTTTTTGATACAAAACCTAAATTTACAATGATTTTCATTGATTTATTGGTCTCTTTGGTTCATTTTAATATTTTATTTAGTATGAAAACGCCAGTTCCTTATTCGATTCGAAAACAATCCGAATAAGGAACTAGGCTATCATTAAATGAAACTTAATAGAGATGTGCTGCAATTAAAGTTTGTTGATAACCAACCTACATTTACATTGCTTTAGTTGATTTATTGATCTCTTTGGTTCATTTTAATATTTTGTTAAGTAAGAAAATGCCAATTCCTTATTCAATCCGAATAAGGAACTAAGTTATCAATAAATGAAACACAGTAGAAATGTACTGCAATTAATGCTTTTGATACCCAACCTGAATTTACAATTATTTTCATTGATTTATTGGCCTCTTTGGTTCATTGTAATAGTTTGTTCAGAATGAAAATGCAAGTTCCTTATTCGATTTGAATAAGGAATATGGCCAGTTCCTTATTCATTTTTAAATCTGAATACGGAACAAGGTTATCATTAAATGAAATATAGTAGTGATGTACTGCAAATTATGTGTTTGATACCCAACCTAAATTTACAGTGATTTATTGTTCTCTTTGGTTCATTTTAATAGTTTTTTTAGTATCAAAAAGCCAGTTCCTTATGCGATTTGAATAAGGAATAAAGAACTGGTTCCTTATTCGCACTGAATAAGGAACTGTGTTATTATTAAATAATACTAGGTAGAAATATATTGCAATAAATATTTTATACTTCGAACCTACATATACCATGATTTTCATCGACAATTTATATTATTTGGTTAATTTTAATTTATGTTTGAGGAAGGCCATTTACTAATTATCCTCTTAATAATACTTGTTTTGAACGTGTAAAGTGACATAGAATACAAAAAGAAATGTGACAGAATACGTCCATATAACATAATCATGCTTAAATAACCCACACTACATCTAAAATATAACATATCCGAACGTGATTTTCCGAAATACAGGCTTCCGAATATGCCAATTCCTTATTCAGAGGCCATAATTTTGGATATTTAAATTCGTATTATTCTAGAATAGCACAGCTACATATTCGTTATTATCCCCCGCCATAGGCGAAAGGATATTGTTTTGTCGTTGTCCGTCCTTCCGTCCATCCGGCACTTTTGTGTCCGGAGCCATATCTTGGAAGTGCTCTGGCGGATTTCATTGAAACTTGGTATGAGTATATATTTGGATAAGAGGATGATGCACGCCAAATGGCATTATACATCATCGGATAATCATGGAGTTATGGCTCTTTGTATCTTGAAAAAAATATTTTTGTGTGTGCCCGCAGCCATATCTTGGAAGTGCTATGACGGATTTCATTGAAAATTGGTATGAGTTGATATATATGGAAAAGAGGATGATGCACGCTGGCATTGTCCATCCGTCCAGAAAACGTTTGTGTCCAGAAGTATATTGGCGGGGGAAATCAATTCAATGAATTTGATTGTTATTGGTTATTTTTAATGTAAGATTTTTTTTATTTATATGTCTGATACAGAGAAAACTTTCCGATAGCTGAATACCAGTCATGATTTAGCTATCCCATTCCGTTCTTATACCTATACAGTTACAAGGGGATGATTAAGGATGCAAAGGGATTTCAAGGCGTTTTTTTTATATATCCAACCTACATTAAAAATGATTTTCATTGATTTATTGGTCCTTTTGGTTCATTTTAATAGTTTGTTTAGTTGGAAAATGCCAGTTCCTTATTCGATTTGAATAAAAAAAAAAATGAACCAGTTCCTTATTCCCGTTTTAATCCGAATTAGGAACTATGTTATCATTAAATGAAACTTAATAAAGATGTGCTGCAATTAATGTTTTTTGATTCCCAACCTACATTTACAATGATTTTCATTGATTTATTGGTCCTTTTTGTTCATTTCAATATTTTGTTCAGTATGAAAATTCTAGTTCCTTAATTTTTTAAACCCGACATAAATTTACAATAATTTTTGTTGAGTTATTCGTCTCGTTGGTTTATTTTGACTTATAATTTATAGAAAGAAAATTCCAGTTCCTTATTAGTTTTGAATAAGGAACCAGTTCCTTATTCCTTATTCACACTGAATAAAGAACTAGTTATTCATCACTTAAAACTTAGTAGAAATATATTGCAATTAGAATTTAACATATACAACCAATATATAAATAATATGTTCATTTATATGTGGTCAATTTAGGATCAATTTCATTGATGTTTAAGTAATAAAATGTCAGTTCCTTATTCGGCTTGAATAAGGAATAAGGAACTGGTTCCTTTTTCCTTATTCAGCCTTGAATAAGGAACTGGATTATATATAAAAACAAGGGACAAAATTGTCACAAAACCAGGTTTTCATTGTGAAAAAAATCTGATAAAGGGAGACAACTCAAACTGAACTTTTGAAATGAACAAACAAAATTAACCCCCTTTGTAAGTTTGTTTTAAAATAAATATATTTTTAGTCGTGGCGACCTTGACATTGGAGATATTGACGTGATTCTTTCGTGCGACACACCGTCCCATGATGGTGAACAAATGTGCCAAATGATTTTAAAATCTCATAATGAATGACATAGTTATAGCACAGACAAGCTCATTTATGGCTATTTTTTACCTTTGAACTCAAAGTGTGACCTTGACCTTGGAGATATTTACGTAATTTTTTCGCGCGACACACCGTCTAATGATGGTTAACAAATGTGCCAAATGATTTTAAAATCTCACAATGAACGACAAAGTTATGGCCCGGACAAGCTTGTTCCGCCCGCCAGCCAGCCCGCCAGCCAGCCAGCCAGCCAGCCCGCCCGCATTCGCCAATCTAATAACCAGTTTTTTCCTTCGGAAAACCTGGTTAAAAATGACCTTTGACCTTGAAGGATGACCTTGACCTGTCACCACTAAAAATGTGCAGCTCCATGAGATGCACATGAATTTATTTTTTTTGACCTTTGACCATGAAGGATGACCTTGACCTTTCACCATTAAAAATGTGCAGCTTCATAAGATACACATGCATGGCAAATATCAAGTTGCTATCTTCAATATTGCAAAAGTTATGAGCAACGTTAAAGTTTTCGGACGGACACACGGACGGACGGACGGTAAAAATTTGTGTGCGTATGGAAAGGCGTTGTCCATATACACATGCATACCAAATATGAAGGTTATATCTCAAGGGACATAGAAGTTATGAGCATTTTTCGAAACCTAAAAGCAGATTTTGAAACCTAAACGCAGACCCCTACTTCAAGGTCAAGGTCACAGGAGTCAAAATTGTTGTGCGTATGGAAAGGCCTTGTCCATATACACATGCATACCAAATATGAAGGTTATATCTCAAGGGACATTTATGGCCAGTTTTGACCTTTGAACTCAAAGTGTGACCTTGACCTTGGAGATATCGACGTAATTATTTCGCGCGACACACCGTCCAATGATGGTGAACAAATGTGCCAAATGATTTTAAAATATGACAATGAACGACATAGTTATGGCTCGGAGAAGGTAATTTATGGCCATTTTTGACCTTTGAACTCAAAGTGTGACCATGACCTTGGAGTTATCGACGTAATTATTTCGCGCGACACACCGTCCAATGATGGTGAACAAATGTGCCAAATGATTTTAAAATATGACAATGAACGACATAGTTATGGCTCGGACAAGGTAATTTATGGCCATTTTTGACCTTTGAACTCAAAGTGTGACCTTGACCTTGGAGATATCGACGTAATTATTTCGCGCGACACACCGTCCAATGATGGTGAACAAATGTGCCAAATGATTTTAAAATCTGACAATGAACGACATAGTTATGGCCCGGACAAGCTTGTTCCGCCAGCCCGCCAGCCAGCCAGCCAGCCCGCATTCGCCAATCTAATAACCAGTTTTTTCCTTCGGAAAACCTGGTTAAAAACCTGGTTAAAAATCATTGGCAAAACACCCGGACATCAGGGGTAAATCTGACCTACTCTGACTTAAAATAACTTTTATCTCCTGAAAGGTCACAGGGGCAGGTCGGACCTCAAAGACCTTGTGAAGAGGCCGGTAAGACCTGTAAATAAACTCTGATACACACACGACTCAGGGCTCAGAGAGTATTAAAGCAGCACTGAAACACCACAAGATCAAATCAGCTCAGGTTATCAGTGTTTATCTGAGATTAAATTAACATTGGTATATTTATGTACATTTTTATGGTTTCAGACTGGGGAAATCTTAACTACTATACATTTTTTATTATAGATTAACCGTTGATGCATAGAAACTTCATGCATATTGATGATATAAAAAAATATTATTAAACTAGACTGTTGTGTGTTTTTTTAAATGAAACCTTAAAATGATGAAAACAACCAAGTCTTGTTATTTATAAATCCTTACAGTCATTATTGTAATAATGAAATATTATTAAAAAAGGAGCAAAATTTTTGCACAAAATTAAAATGAAATAATGGATTGAATTAACAAAAATAAGTGTAAATTAATAGATTTGTAATGCAATGTCATCCAGCAGACTTAATGTTATTTTCCAAGTATAAAAAAGACAATTATGCAACCATTAATTGGTTATACAAAAGAGATGACTAGACAAAGACAAGTAAGTTAGTGGAATTTAAGTGGAAAAAACAGCAAAAGATCAAATATATTTAAAATTCTAACATTTTATTGTTATTTCCTATATTTTGAATTTTTTAACAGCTATGCAAAAAATTCCAAATTTAAGTAAATTCATGATAATGCTATTTATTTATTCATGTTATGATTTATGCTGTATTAAGCCGTCACTTATCCAACAACTCTGACAAGCCTCGGTGCTGGTTGAAGAAATGAAAACTTGTGAAATCATTAATTTGTGAATGAGCTCTTGATGTGTTCTACGTTAATTATTTACACAAAAATAGTCATTGTGAATATTATAGTAAATAAGAGAAAATGATGTTTTAGCAAATTTGTAATTAAATTAGCAATTTAATAGTAAATTAAATGTGTCACTTCACCATTGTCCTTTAAAAAGGTTTTGAAACACATTGCAATGTCTGATATATAGAAATACACAATCTTGTCATTCTTAAACCAATTATAAGAAAACGTTCTGAAAAAGTCTAAGTCCATTTTTCTGCATTAAATTTTCTCTAAGTATAAATCACCGCATTGTGAAATAGTCAGAGTCCAAATCTCCGCAACTGAAAATCGTCTTAGTGCCACTATACCGCATTTTCTACGCGTCTACTTTTTGCGGAGATTCTGCGGAAAAAGAAGCTTTCCGCAATTTATCCGCATTTTCTCCGCGTTTTGTAATGCAACGCGGAAATCTGAACTTAGGGATGTAGTGATACTGACGTATCGCATTGATAATGGTGATGATTATTTGACAATTGTCTTGTGATTTTTAAAACAAATAAAACTACTCCTGAAAACAAGGCTTCTCTCTCAAAGAATCAAGTAACAATATTTATGATAATCTATCATGTAATGCTTGGCATAGTGTCTAAAACCAAACCGAGCACAATAAACCAAAAAAGTATAACAACTAGTTCTGCAAACAAAGTGAGTGAAATTTTATCACTGAAATCCCTTTAGTAACATATACATTCCAAACCATCAACTGGCCTTCAATGTGTCTAGATCATTAGTCCAGGTATTGTAATGAGTGTTGCTACCTTCTAAACAAGGTTCTAAAGCTTTCACCCTCCATCAAGATTGAACTTTAAACCTATTGAGCGTTAAAGTGTTAGTAACACACACAATCTTCTCCAAGATTGAGCTTACAACTAAGCACAGTTAATGCCTGATAATGATAGAACACTCATCAATACTATCAACTTTTGACCTTCAAAAGTTGACAGAACGCTTGCAATGATTATTTTTACTAAAGGGATTTGTTGTAGATCAGTCCAAAAAGTCAGTTTGAAGTACTAGCTTTCCCATGTATCCTTATGGGTGAGTTGTCACACCATATTTTCAAGACAATGCATCAAGGATTGCATGTGCATTCATGCATCCATTTTGCTGGAATCTAATTGTCAGATTAATTTGAGGAAAAGTTCTACATCAGCAATCAATGGATTTGGTTCTTTCAAAACATGACTTATCGTTTTGCTTATGGTAATGATAATTTTAACAAATGCCTTGTGACTTCTTAGACAAATATAGCTACTCTGAAATCATAATTCTTTCTCAGAGAATCAAGCCATGTATGTTAATATATAATGTAATGCTTGGCATATTGGTCTGAAAATATACTGTATACAATAAACCAACAAGAGATGTGTTTGTCAGAAACACAATTCCCCCTAATGCGCCGCTTTTTGTTGTTGTTGACCTTTGACCTTGAAGGATGACCTTGACTTTTCACCACTCAAAATGTGCAGCTCCACGAGATACACATGCATGCCAAATATCAAGTTGCTATGTTCAATATTTCAAAAGTTATTGCAAAACTTTAATGTAAGGTTTTAAGTTTTGGTGACAGAATGACGGAATGACAGACAGACAGACAGGCCTAAAACAATATACCCCCTATCATTCGATCCGGAGGCATAAAAAAGATTAAGGAAAGCAACTTGTTCTGCAAACCAAGTGAGTGAATTGTTATCATTGAAATCCCTTCACTAACATATTCATTCCAAACTATCAACTAGCCTTCCAGCTATCTAGATCATTATAACCCTGGTAGTATAATTAGTACTGCTACCTTCTCAACAAGGTTGTAAAGCTTTCAATCTCCATCAAGATTGCGCGTACAACCAATTGAGCACTATGGAGGTGGTAACGCACACACAATCTTCTCCAAGATTGAGCTTACAACTAAGCACACATGCAGGCTGAGAATGATAGAACACTCATCAATGCTATGAACTTTAGACCTTCAAAAGTTGAAAGGCATGAAAAAGGCTTGCAATGAATATCTTACTAAAGGGATTTCTTATAGGTCTGTCCACCAGTCAGTTTGGAATACAAGGCTTTCCCCAATATCTTTATAAGTTAAATGTCACAGTGAATTTTCAATTCAATGTACCAAGGATTACTTGTGCATAAATGCATCCATTTTGCTGGATTCTCATTGCAAGATGTCAATCGTACCATGAAGTTATTGAAGTCTATTGAATGTCTTTCATTTTCAAACTGTCTTATTTTAGGTTCAATATCTTAAATAACAGAATGCTGGACAGACAGACAGACAAACAAACAGACAGACAGTGCGACTGCTATATGCCACCTTACCAGGGGCATAAAAGCAATACAGGGCAATAACTCTTATTTGAGAAAGTGTAGGGTTATGGTTCTTGAGGAAAGCAATGCTCCTCATTGATATCTTTAGTTTCTGAGATAAAGCATTTCAAAGTTTGTGATGGAGTGACAGGCAGATGCATTGACAGACTGACAGCACCATGTGGGTTCCGTTTTTCTTAGATTTGGTTTATGAATGCACCTAGTTTCTAGAGACAATGGACAAAACTTCATTGAGTCATAAATGTGGCCTCTATTATTTTTCAAATGGTACCGCTTTTTAAACCAAAAGTAGGATTTCTATACATATACGTCCATTTCGACAAACGCGATTATTTTTAAGTTTTAAAGCGCACAAAAGACGAATTTCTACCTTGTAACCATCAGATCGAGATATATCCTAATTGGAAGAGATAAAATTAAATCTAAAGCCTAGTTAGCAAGTAATTTATTATTGTTCAAACGATACCGCTGTTAAAACCGAAAGTAGGATTTCTATCTGTATACTTCCATTTCCATAAAAGTGATTATTTTTTAATATTAAAAGCGCAAAAAGACAGATTTCTACCTTGTTACCATCAGATATATTCTAATTGGCATAGATAAAATTAAATCTATAGCCTTGTTAGCAAGTTATAATTTTTTTCAAATGGTACCGCTTTTAAAACTGAAAGTAGGATTTCTAGACGCATACGTCCATTTCAACAAACGCGATTATTTTTTAGTTTTAAAGCGCAAAATAGACGGATTTCTACCTTGTTACCACCAGATTATTTTAATTTGCATAGATAAAATATGTTTCTTATTTATACTTTAATTTACTAATGTCAAATAAGTTGTGTGGCTTAAAATGTTTGTTTTGCAGATAGGGTGAAGCCTGCAGCCACATTGCAGCACTGCTCTTTAAATTTGAAGCAATTGGCAGACTTGGACAAAACAGCGACTCCAAGACCAGTGAGGCCTGCACATGGAACCGGTCATATAGGAAGAAGGTAATTTGAAATATCTTGCCATTGTGCATGTAATCTTACAATCAGAGCATGCCTGTTATATTGAAATATGACTTTGTTTTTCATTATAATTTTTGTTATACAATAAATACAGACTGGAAGAAAGATAAAATATGTTTTTTAAATTGCAGGTAACACCAACGCAAATTGTGGATATGGACTTCACAAAGCCCAAGCATGGAAAATATGCAAAGCTTTAAGTCAACAAACCAAGTCCTTATCAGGAATGCGGACTCGATGACAATGAGCTGTAGACTAAAAGATTCCTGCAGGAGCTTCCGTGAATTTGCCCAAGTGCGGGGTGCCTAACAAAGAATGACTCTGATACCGACAGCACTTCAGAGGATGAGATCATTCACCGGTAAGTAAAAAGCAGTGTGATTGCTTGTTTTTCTGTAATACTCATGATGCTAAGAGTTATTCAAAGCTTGAATAAGTTACATGGCAAATTAATAACATGGTAAATTAAGATTTCCCAAATTATTTTCCTTGCATCTTTTGATGCAAATGTTACCATTAAAAGAACAAAGAAAACTATTTATTATGCTACATTATGTTTTGTTTTGCAAGTGATGTACTAAAATGTAAGCAAAGCAACACAAAATATCTAGACTTAATTATTTTGACCATTGAACGTTTTATTTAACCTCTGACAGTTACAAGCATGGGGTCATTTCTCTTGGTTTATTACAAAGAAGCTTTAAAGTAACGGTCTTCATTATATTCATTACTTGAATGATTTCAATATCCACGAGAGATGTTTGTTTGGCAGCTTCTGAACAGGCCCCTTCACCAGGATGTACACAATGACATGTAAATGATATGGACCTGTGATGCATATGTTAAAGACTTTTTGACCACTCCAAAGCTGCACAAGTGCAAAACTTAAATACAATGACACATGCGCAGAACAACAGTTTACTGTGGCACCGGCATCATAAATGTCGAGAGTGCTGCATTTGGCATAAGGTATGAGAAAAAGGCAAAGGAGCAGTACAAATCAGAAATAGAAAGCGTACATGAACAATTTCAATTGAGGGATTGTGGGTTTGTAGTTTACTCTAGCTTCCCCCTGTTGCTGCTTCTCCCGATGGTGTCGGGTCATTTGCATACCACGGTGAAGGTCTCGTGGAAGTTGAGTGCTCATTGAAATACAGAGACCTTCAGATAAAAAACATACCTGAGATTGAACCTACCTTACATTTAGAAAAGATGACATTGACACTTAACTCTAATCACAGATACTACACCCCACGTTCAGTTTTACATGCATGTGGCAAACAAGAACTATTGTGAGGTTGTGGTTTACACAAATCAAGGTATCCATAAGCAGACTGTGCTGTTTGATAAAGAATTTGTTGACAAACTGGTTGTCAAGTGCACAGCATTCTGTCTTGATCATATTGTGCCAGAAGTAATTGAGCAGAAGTTTGGTCGATAGTGTATAAATTACTCAGCACAGGACAAATTGACTGCACACAAAGATGCCATGTTGATATTTCGCCTTCATTTTTTGACGATGCGAACAGCATCGTCCAAGGTTTGATTATCACCCTAAAATTTTTCACAATGGCGGCCTATGTAAAAGACCGAGCCAGTCCGATTGAGATAACTCGATTTTTCAGTTACTTCCCTTTTGCATACAACACTGCATAGGAGCAGTGATAACATTCTCCTAGCAGAGTTGTCGTTCGTGTTTCAACATTCAACAATGGCCGCCTTAATGAGAGTCTCGATTCAAAAATTTCTTACTGCATAAATTGGCTTGTTTCGCTATTTAGAAGCTGTCATTTAGGATATATGAATTATTTATTCACTAAATCTCCGCTTATGACAACAATAGTTGGAATTCGAAGGATATATACTCGATGTGAATGAAGGACTTTCTGGATCGTAACAGCTTGACACGGCAAAACTGGCATACTGATTACTGGTATTTTTAGTTATCAATATAAGTCACATTGAGCTTTATAAATTGTATTCTAGCATTTTGCGACTTATTGAATGACTATGATACCCGATATCAACATTTCATCGGGGCTTTGCAGATCACCAAGCTGTCCTGAGATTCAACATTGATTTCAATCTCTTTACTGGTTAGTACTCTTTCTTAGTGTTAGTACTTTTTAGCATTTTAAAGTTAAATGAACTGTGTCACAGTAAAAGAAACATTAAGGCGATTGTGGCCAGTTTGGATCTAGATGAGCCTGCAGTCGCTTGAAAGCTGTTTGCTTAAAAGCGTTTTTCTGACAACAACAAATAATTTAATTGGATACTGATTTGACTGCGCTTTTATAGTGACCTGGCTCAAATAATAGAAATGTCATTAATCAAATTATTCATTTCGAACATTAATCAATTGTTTTTCTTGTCCCTCGGGATCAATGACTCCAGCACTTTCCTGTTGAGAATTGAATACTGCTAAAGGCGATGCTAGGGGACGTGAGAGATATTGCACCTTCCAGTATCGCTCTATTGTTCATTGTCAGCTCGGGTACTACGTACATGTACCCCGGGTACTCTTAAGTATACTTACATGTATCCCGGGTACGGTAAATATACTAAAATGTACCCGGGAAATTTAACCCTAAATCAGTTGTTGTCGACTTTTTTTTTGTAATAATTATATATACATATCAGGGCTTAACACTAACTTTTTTTCAACTAGTCCGTTCGGGCTAGTAAATGCAGAACCTACTAGCCCTGACCAATCTTTCATGTGCCCTGACCCAAGTATTATAACAAGAGCACCGCCTTGCGGGTGCAGACTGCTCATCTATTTTCTTTTTAAAGGTGAAGGGACTCTCATTTTCAATCACAAAGGAGGGAGGGGTGGAGTGAAGAGGGGTGCATTGTGTGGGGGTGTGGACATTTATTACATTATCTTCCAAAAATGTGAAAAAAAGGAAAAAAAAATCGGGGGGGTGGGGGGGGTGGGGGGGGTGGGGATTCATGGGTGCGATGGTTGGACGGTATTTAAAACATAAAATAATAAAAATAAATATTTGTGTTTTTTAACCGTTTCAAAAAAAACAAACATGGGGGGGGAGGGGGGGTGAGGTGGGGCGGGGGGGGGGGTATAGTGTGAGGGTGTGGTGGTAATTTGTGAGATGATCTTAAAAAAATAAAAATAAAATAAAATAACAAAAATTAGGGGGGGGGGATTCGGGTGGGGGGAGGGGGGGGTGGGGGGGATTCTTGGGTGCAATGGTTGGACAGTATTTCAAACATAAAATAATCAAAATAAATAGGGGGGGGGGGTATAGTGTAAGGGTGTGGTGGTCATTTGTGAGATGATCTTAAAAAAAAAAAAAAAAAAAAAAAAAAAAAAAAGGGGGGGGGGGGGAAGGATTCGGGGGGGGGGTGGGGGGGGGGGGGGGGGAATGGGGCACGGGCGATGGTTTGGGTGGAGTCTATTGTGGTATGTCAGGTAAGATATGCAACTTGTCCTTTTACTGTACCCTTATGATAGTTTGCGAGTGTTCCAAGTATGAAAGCAATATCTATGATACATTAGGGGTAAAGTGGACCAAAACACAAAACTTAACCAAACTTTCAATTTTCTAAGTATAAAGGGCCCATAATTCTGTCCAAATGCCAGTCAGAGTTACATAACTTTGCCTGCACAGTCCCCTTACGATAGTTAATAAGTGTTGCAAGTATGAAAGCAATAGCTTTGATACTGTAGGAATAAAGTGGACCTAAACACAAAACATAACCAAATTTTCAATTTTCTTAGTATAAAAAGGGCACATAATTCTGTCAAAATGCCAGTCAGAGTTACATTACTTTGCCTGGACAGTCCCCTTATGATAGTTAGTAAGTGTTGCAAGTATGAAAGCAATAGCTTTGATACTTACGGAATAAAATGGACCTAAACACAAAACTTAACCAAAATTTTCAATTTTCTAAGTATAAAAAGGGCACATAATTCTGTCAAAATGCACGCCAGAGTTATCTAACTTTGCCTGCCCAGTCCCCTCATGATAGTAAGTAAGTGTACCAAGTTTGAATGCAATAGCATTGATACTTTCTGAGAAAAGTGGACCTAAACGCAAAACTTAACCCAAATTTTCAATTTTCTAAGTATAAAAAGGGCACATAATTCTGTCAAAATGCACGCCAGAGTTATCTAACTTTGCCTGCCCAGTCCCCTCATGATAGTAAGTAAGTGTACCAAGTTTGAATGCAATAGCATTGATACTTTCTGAAAAAAGTGGACCTAAACGCAAAACTTAACCAAAATTTTCAATTTTCTAAGTATAAAAAGGGCACATAATTCAGTCAAAATGCACGCCAGAGTTATCTAACTTTGCCTGTCCAGTCCCCTCATGATAGTAAGTAAGTGTACCAAGTTTGAATGCAATAGCATTGATACTTTCTGAGAAAAGTGGACCTAAACGCAAAACTTAACCGGACGCCAACGCCGACGCCGACGCCAAGGTGATGACAATAGCTCATAATTTTTTTTCAAAAAATAGATGAGCTAAAATCCTTTATATTTATCATTCAACTTGTATTTTCTTGTGCTTGGAGATGCGCAATTATGATTAAATCATTCTTATTAGCTTGCCTTACTATATAATGCTATTGAATTCAATATTCATCTATTTAAGACAACTATTTGTAATCTTCACGCCATTTCTGGAGAAATTTTCTTGTTTTTTTATTTCCTTATACTTTCTGTTACTTTCCTCCTTCCCTTTTCTTTTCGTATCCGAGGAACCCCCATGCCCACCCGTAAAGCCAAACTTAAACAACGACATGAACGTTAAAACCTTTTTTACCCCGTACATAGATTGCCGGGTTACCATCTTAAAAGAAATGGTAAGTGAATCTTAGCAAAATAAATAACGTGTTACGGTAGTTGTAACAATTGTACAGGGTTAACTCTCTACAAAAAGCCGGGATCTTAATATTAGTTTTGCTAATTGAATTGGGTAAAAAATATTGTCAAAACACTTCTAATCTAAATAAAGTCTCTATCTTCCTTTAAATGGATTTATTAATCTAATCTAAAGAATGGAATAACTTTTCCATAATGACAACAAATTAAAATTATCTAAAATTGATAAATAACTATTAATTTTATAGTTACTTTGTGTTAATGTCGAGTTTTATACCTTCATCATTCCGGACAATCATGGGCGATCCCGGCTTTTAGTTTCAAACGTATTTTCATTGAGAAAACACGTCACTTCGAGGAAACCAATCAAAAACCGTGTCTAGCGGCATTCCGTTTAAAAATAGGTACTGACGTGTTTTACCAGGAAAACCGCCGGGGTTTTCTGAATTGTCGGCCTCTTTTTTATTGCAATCAGGGGGTTCCGAATCTATTTCGAGATACGATCGGTTCGTTGTCTCCGAACTCACCCTGAGATTTAATTGTCATCTGATCGTACTGTATCAAGATTTTTGCATCTTTGAAAAGCTTATTTAAAACGCAGTTTATTGATATAGAACATATAATCCCGCCCAAAATACACACGACCGGTCGGGCATGTTCCTGGGACATTGGCTAGCCCGGACCAAGGTACAGGCAGTGAATGTCGTTCGGACTTGCCTTATAAAATAAGTGTTAAGCCCTGCACATTTATGTCAATTTTCTGTAGAATGGCCTCTATATTATCGGAACACATACTCAAAAAGCATGTTGATGCAGTTTTTTTTTAAGAGAAGTGTGTTTAAGATAATCAGTTGCGCGTTTTACGACATCGGATTTTGGGCGCGAATACAACTCGGGTACAGTCTAATATGGACCGAGTACAATTACGTTTATTTACTGTACCTGGGGTACATGTAAGTATACTTAAAGTACCCAGGGTACATGTAAGTATACTTAAGAGTACCCGGGGTACATGTAAGTAGTACCAGAGCCGACAATGACCAATCGAGCTCCATTATCCCTCATGAACAGACTCAAAAAACCGAGTCGGCAATATTTGACTTAATTTTTGGTTTGGTTGCTCTCGAGCGATCGAAAATTTCAGAATCTTCCTAAAAGCCCTACGGGTTTGATCCCCAGAAGGGACATTGAAAACTAGCATACTTTGTTATCTAAAAGGCTGCTAAACCTGATATACAATGATAATGTGAATTTTCTCTCACATGATGTTCATCAGTCATATTATATAAAAACTTACAGCAGTAGTAAAAAACTGGACAATAATTAATGAATGCATCTTTCATTTGTCTTTGACACTTTGATTTTGACATGGCCTAGATTTAAATATGTGACTGGACTTTACCAGCACTCTTGTAACAGAGCTAAAGTTTAAATGTACCATTGAAGATCACCTAAATCCAGATTTGCTATAATAGACATGTGGAAAGTTTTAAGGGTGTGACAAGTAAGCAATAAACAGCTGCGCCATGAGCGCATGATACGCCCGTCGTTCGCCAATGAAGTAGTAAGGTAATAAATAACCCTTTGAATCATTTTTTTACTTCAGTTTATTTGTATTTGAATACATGGTTTATTTTATAAGTACATGAGCATGGAGCGCCGTCTCCTTGACATTCATACCATATCTTTTTTTGAGTATATGTATGCATTTCTTTAGAGGATATGGAGTTGAAGTAAACCTGTTATAGATATTTTGACCAATAATAAAAGAGAAATGTAGATGGGTAAGTGGTAGTGTACAATCGGAATAGAAAAAAGCTCACCTTGTTCAATTTTTCAGGGATACTAAAAAAAAAAAAAAAAAAAATCCATCGAAGGATATTTGAGCTACAGTAGGACATTCAATGAAATCACGAAATTTTGACGAACAAAGTCCCATAACTCTGGAACGACAATTCAGAATTCCGTCAAAAACGAAAGGGGATCAGGGTTTATCAATATTAAGATTGTGTTGAAATTTGAAAAAAATCCATCGCAGGATATTTGAGCTACAGTAGGACATTCAATGAAATCACGAAATTTTGACGAACAAAGTCCCATAACTCTAGAACGACAATTCAGAATTCCGTCAAAAACGAAAGGGGATCAGGGTTTATCAATATTAAGATTGTGTTAAAATTTGAAGAAAATCTGTCAAAGGATATTTGACGTAGCGTACGACATTAACAGACGGACGGACGGACGGACAGACGGACGCGGGGTATACCATAATACGTCCCGTCATAGACGGGCGTATAAAAATTGGTCATTACTTAGAGGCCACAACTGATCTATGACTGTATTAAAACAAGAAAAATCAGTGCCTGATTTAGATTTCCTTAGATAATTCAATAAAAACTAAATTCATAAGCCTGGTAACAGTTTTAAAGGTAATGCTACCAATGTGTCACACCAGGGCCTTAAATTTGAAATCTAGGACATGCACGGTCATTTCTTCATGAAATCAGGACACAAAATTGTATTTTAAGTCCTTAATTGACCTGGCTATAGTTCTCAGATTATTATAAGCTCAATCAGTATATTTATATCATTATTTATGCTAAATGTGTATTGTAAACATATACACAATCATGCAGTTACATGATAGCAATAAATAATATCAAAGCTACCCATACTATAAAGGTCATTGACAAAGCCTATGGTCAAAAAGTGAACACATTGAGTGTAATCGCCCTCTCGTGCCAGCAAAAACAACACGTTGACAGGTTGTCATTTTTGACAGTTCTACTTTCACTTTCATTTTGTGATATCAAACTATTAACAATTATGTGGCTGAGAAAAATATCGCCATTGCTTTTTATGCCCCCGGTAGGGTGGCCTATATCAGTTGAACTGTCAGTCAGTCAGTCAGTGTGTCAGTCTGTCCGTCCGTCCGAAAACTTTAATGGCCATAACTTTTTAATATTGAACATCCCGTACGAAATAATGGGGCGGATTCCGGGCGTAATCAGGGCGGAATTGGCACGTTATGTTGGAATTTCGCCCGTACAACTGGCGGAATGAGTTTTACGCCCGGAACTAAAATTATTTCTGGGCGTAATTCAACTGTTTTTTCCGGGCGTAAAACAAATCCGGGCGTATTTTTATACTTAGAATTTGAATGATGGAGATTTGTGGACGGAATTTTGCACTTAGTTTCTTTCGTGGGGCAGAATTTCATACTTATAAAATATTTGTGAAGCCACATGACGGAATTTTGAACTTAGTAGTTTTTATAGAGAGTAATATTGGACTGAACAATAACTTAATAAATTTAATTTAAACCAAAGTACTGAACAAAATATTACCAGTAACTGATAACTTAATAAACGTTTTTAAAAAAAATATTTAATTTTATTTATACATTTGTACAATCAATGAACATTCATTATAGACACAACTATTTCAGTCACAGTATAATTAATTCAGCATAAAGCTTTGATCTAATTTATGATTTTCATGTTCAGATTCTAAAACATATTTTGTAGTATTTTTATACTTAATTTGTGAGAAGCTGAAAAGGAGACAGACTTGTGAACTTGTGATCATGAATTATACTCTTAGATTTTGCATTATTATTGGCAATATTGCTGGTAAAAAAAAAAGGAGATAACAATAACACATTTTAATTAAATAAATTTTATCTATTGCTGACTTTTACAGTTTCCACTTATAATTTTAAGTCTGAGGGATGACCATGCATTAAAAATCTATATGCACTTATTTTTTTAATTCACTTCTTTAATTCTTCTTCTTTTTTGAAAATTTTGCTCATTTTTAATAATTATTTCATAATTATAATAATGACTGTAAAGTTTAATAAAGAACAAGACTTGGTAATGTTTTCATCATTTTAAGGTTTCCTTTAACATTAAACGCACAACAGTCTAGTTTAATATTATTTGTTTATATCATCAATATGAATGCAGTTTCTCTGCATGTTACTCTATAATTTTTTTTTATAGAAGTTAAGATTTCCCCAGTCTGAAAAGACCATAATTATGTACATAATTATACCAAACCAATGTTAATTTAATCTCAGATAAACACTGACTACCAGCTGAGTTGATCTCATGTATTGTGCTGCCCATTCTATACTCACCAAAGGCTGAGTCACATCTGTACATGTTTATAAACCATCTGGGCTTATCAGGCTTCAGTGGATTGGTCAGTGGTACAGGAAGTGAGAGGTAGAAGTTGCAGTTTGAAAACATAAGAGCGGTTAAGCAAATTACTGACTCTGAACTAAATTGTCAGTATAATACTTAAGCAAAATGAGGACTAAACTGTAGTGAAAAAATGTCTTGCAGGGAGTACTGTGTCAAAAACAATTTGTATTTAATACACATAATGTGGAAATGAACAATAAGTTTGTTGCAAAAGAGGTTCAATTTGGCTCAGGTTTAACTGTGATTTGGTCTCACCAAATTCCTGTGTTTTTGGAATACTGCAGAACAGCATAAAAGGTTTGTATTTTTACTCCTTCATTCCTCTATTATTTAGATTATTAACTGATATAATTGTAATTGTATTTGTGTACTGTCCCAGTGGGAAATGTAAAAGGATGATGAAAAGTAGACGGGCATCTGAAGGAAAAACAACACAGTTTGAAACTAAAATGAAATACACAAATTTCTTTAAAATATATAGAAAGTACTTAAATTAACATTTCATTTTCAGATTATGTCATAGGATTAGGGAGAAAGGTTGCTGGTGGCATAACAAATTTTCCCTTCTCGGACCTCAAAAGCCACATCACAAATTGAAGAATTTGTTTGCAAGAAAGCACAGTGTTGAAAAAAACATGTGCTTTTTTATATAAATTTTGCTCTGTGTGCGCGCCCGGATGATGAGCACAAAGCGGTCCTTGACAAAGGAAAGCTGGATTTGTTGATCACAATTTTACTATACAAGTTATTGTATTATTAGTTTGAAATAGTTAAGTTCAAAATAAAGATTAATTCGAATTATACGATTAGTGATCCTCAGGGCTAGGCCTGTCAATAACAGGGTGTCTCAGTACCTTGCCGCACTAAGATCCAAACCTGCCCCCTTTGACCCCCAGTCATGTTTTAAATTGGTTCTGATCACATTATTTTACAGAATATTCAATGAATTTTCAATAAACTAATTTTATTTTAACAGTGAAACTAGTTTTATCAACTAAAAAAAATATTTTTATGCCCCCCTTCGAAGAAGAGGGGGTATATTGCTTTGCTCATGTCGGTCTGTCTGTCGGTCGGTCGGTCCGTCCGTCCACCAGGTGGTTGTCAGACGATAACTCAAGAACGCTTGGGCCTAGGATCATGAAACTTTATAGGTACATTGATCATGACTTGCAGATGACCCCTATTGATTTTGAGGTCACTAGGTCAAAGGTCACGGTGACTCGAAATAGTAAAATGGTTTCCAGATGAAAACTCAAGAACGCATACGCCTAGGATCATGAAACTTCATGGGTAGATTGATCATGACTCGCAGATGACCCCTATTGATTTTGAGGTCACTAGGTCAAAGGTCAAGGTCACAGTGACCCGAAATAGTAAAATGGTTTCCGGATGATAACTCAAGAACGCATAAGCCTAGGATCATGAAACTTCATGGGTAGATTGATCATGACTCGCAGATGACCCCTATTGATTTTGAGGTCACTAGGTCAGAGGTCAAGGTCACAGTGACCCGAAATAGTAAAATGATTTTCGGATGATAATACAAGAACGCATATGCCTAGGATCATGAAACTTTATAGGTAGATTGATCATGACTCGCAGATGACCCCTATTGATTTTCAGGTCACTAGGTCAAAGGCCAAGGTCACGGTGACCCAAAATAGTAAAATGATTTTCGGATGATAACTCAAGAACGCATATGCCTAGGATCATGAAACTTCATAGGTAGATTGATCATGATTCGCAGATGACCCCTATTGATTTTGAGGTCACAAGGTCAAAGGTCAAGGTCACGGTGACCCGAAATAGTAAAATGATTTTCGGATGGTAACTCAAGAACGCTTTTGCCTAGGATCATGACACTTCATAGGTACATTGATCGTGACTTGCAGATGACCCCTGTTGATTTTCAGGTCACAAGGTCAAAGGTCAAGGTCACAGTGACAAAAGTCGTATTCACACAATGGCTGCCAGTACAACAGACAGCCCATATGGGGGGGCATGCATGTTTTACAAACAGCCCTTGTTAAAATGAAAATGCATGTAATATTAAATAATATGCGCATATATTGCACATGTTATTTGAAAATATTCCACAGGGATAAATATCCAAGCACATTCAAAAGTGTACTTAGTTGCCAAATTTGGACCCTGTCTTTTTCAAATCCTAGATGGGGCCCTGGATTAGATAAAAAGTTTGAAAAAGCAATTCAGTCTACATAAGTTGTTAACAGTATTTGCAATAGGTGAACTGTAGTTGTACTTAATATCAAATTAAATTTCAGATTATGACATAGGATGGGGGAGAATCGTGGACCTGAACAATACTGTGATAGAGAGGAATTCCTACTCAAGAAAGCAGTTTAAAAAACACAGTCAATGTGAAAGAGTGAACTTTTTTATTTTGGCCGTGTATAAGAACAGTTTGTTTTTTAAAAAGTGCATGTCTATCAAATTATTTTTTATGTATATATATTGAATATTTTTGTTCTTTGTCTTTAAAAGCTACATTGTATCTTAAAAGTATCATCAAAATGCGGAACGAAAATGCATACATTTTCCGCATAAGTTCCACATTTTTTGTGACTGCGGAAAACATGCGGGGATTTTCAGCATTTGTTCTGCATTTGCAGAAGTATAAAATGGTGATCCATGTTTTTAAAATGTATTATCTTAAAATAAATATAAAGATACTATGTTAAATGTATCTTGTCATAATTTTGACTAGTTTTTAGCTAAACTGAGCACAAAGTGCTCATGGTGAGCTTTTGCGATCGCCTTTTATTTTTTCAAATGGCCTGTCCTTATATGGGTATATTTACAATATGCATGTAATCCGATTTCCGCCCGGTATCTAAATTACGCCCGTAATCTAAGTTACGCCCGTAATTTTAACATTCCGCCTGTAATCTGAATTCCGCCCATAAACTGCTTTCCGCCCGTAATTTAAAATTCCGTCCCACCTCATTTACATATTTCGCCCCTGTTTTCCGCTCGGATTACGCCCGGAATCCGCCCGGAATCCGCCCCTCTTCTTAAAATCATATTTAGAAAAATACGCCTGGAAATATTTTTTACGCCCGGAATTTAGTTTGCGATTCCGTGCCGATTCCGGGCGGAACATTTCGTACAGGATAGCAACTTGATATTTGGCATACATGTGCATCTCATGGAGCTGCACATTTTCAGTTGTGATAGGTGAAGGTGAAGGTCATCCTTCAAGGTCAAATGTCAAATATAAAGCGTCTGTCTGTCTGTCCGAAAACTTTAACATTGGCCATAACTTTTTCAATATTGGCGTGCATGCGTATCTCATAGAGCTGCACATATTGATTGGTGAAAGGTCAAGGTCATCCTTCAAGATCAAGGTCAAAGGTCAAATTTTGCAATATTGAAGATAGCAACTCCATATTCGGCATGCATGTGTATGTCATGGAGCTGCACATTTTGAGTGGTGAAAGGTCAAGGTCATCCTTCAAGGTCAAAGGTAAAATATATGGCTTCAAAACTGCACAGCAGGGGGCATTGTGTTTCACAAACACAGCTCTTGTTTAATATATTTTCTGCACATTTCTTCAAAAAACTTACATCAATACACGATTTTCTTCGTTAATTCACTCATTCCCGACAGACTTGTGTACATATTTCGCTTACATTTTGACGCGCTTAGGTAGGACCGCATTACCGCTTCCGAAATGTGTATTCATACTTTTGCCTTCGAGGAACTTATCTGATGTTTGACGGAAAGGGCCGAAAATGTGCGAGTGTGGGTCAAGTTCCCCACAGGTACTACTTTCCCGTTCCCCCAATTTTTTTTCAGTACCTAAAATTTTTCGTACCCAATTTTTTTTTCGTACCCAATTTTTTTTTCATCCCCACTTTTTTGTTCGTACCCAAATTTTTTTCGGTCCCAATTTTTTGGTTCCCAAATATTTTTTCGTACCCAAATTTGTTTTCATACCCAAATTTTTTTCGCAATTTTTTTTTACCAATTTTTTTTTTCGTACCAACATACACAATTGTGGTGATTGTGGTGATGTAGATAAACTAAACTTGATGCTTTTATATCCATCCTCTCAAAAGCATTGTCACACCAGTACTGTCAGTACTTTGATTAGTTTATTGGAAGACAGATGTACCTTGATTTGTGTAAACCACCAACTCACAAACACCTGAAACTTAACTAATGGCTGTATCATTTGTGCCATGAGTCATAAAGGTGAACTTACAAATGTTGGGATATTTGTTTTGCAATGCTTGTGATAAATGCAATAAAAGCTTAGAAAAAGTGGGCAAATTGAATAAGTGTAGCAACATTGTTTTTCAAAACAAATTTTATGTGTGTTGAGAAACTTTCCTGTGGTTTGCAATTTAACCAATTGATAAATATATTGAATATTTCAAACTTCAAATTATCAACAATTTTTTTTATCAACGGTCACCAAAACTACTTGTCTACTTTGTTTGTGAGAAGTGAAGTTATTACTTCAAAGCAAAAACTCATGGAAATTGTCTGTCTCTTAAATATTTTAAAGGCGATAAATGTGGTTAAAATGTTTGCTTTTTAAGAATGAGTCGAGTGCGTACTCTTCCTGCAATGAATCCGAATCCGTTTTGTGTATGGGGTCTTGTATTGTCGGATACCCACGACTTATTCATTCCGTTACTCTCAAGCAATGGAGAGTAGCAGAATGGGTCGAACGTGGGTATCCGACGATGGGGGTCTAGGGGTATTTGGGTTCTCAGCTAGATGAGGGCTATGGATGTAAAGGCAAGTTACAGGCACATTTGAGCTAGCAATTTTTAAATAGTTTGATATCATTACTTTATCTGCTATTTAAATTTTCGATTTACGTCAACTTGAAAATTGATTGGTTGGTAAATTATATTGATATGCAATTGTGTTAGTGTGTGTGTGTTTAGCAAGAAGTTGAAGTCGCCTTAACAAAAAAATATAAGTACAACATATCATCATTAGTTTAATATAATATTATCTTACTTTTGTAACTGAAATACTGCAAAAATTCAATAAAAGTACCATGAAAGACTGAACCACAAGCAACAGAAGAGTTTTATTGTGGAAATGAGAAACTTGTAAGATAAATTTACTCATTTAGTGGTTTAATATGATTGACAAGAAGTAGTAAAATGACATAGTAAAAAATTTTCTTATAAAAGATCATTTTTTAGTTTTGCTGATTTTCTTTAGATAATGGCTTCATACCCGTAGCCAGGGGGGGGGTGCGTTGGGTGCGGGTGCGTTCGCACCCAATCTTTTTAAACGAGAAAAAAAAAAGTACTTTAAGTTGCAAACAACTTTATATGACGCAGAAACGGTTATTTTTTCCAGGAACCCATTCAATATGCAACCGACAGGTCACCATATAATTAATTCCTCAAGTAAGTCATTCCCAAGATAGCGAGTGATTTTTATTTACAATTTATAACCGCAGAATAGTTGAAATCAACAGAGATTTTGACTGCAAAATTTTAGAAGATCTAGGAAGCCGGTCCCCGCAAAATGTAATTGGGATCTTTGTTATAAATGGATGTTTGTTTTCTGTACAATGCATAATTATTAACATGGCACTCTTATCCGTATAAAATCGATACTTATTTATAGATATTTGATACTTAATGATTGTTTTGTAACTTTTGTCATCGTAATTAATGTCTGTTAAAGCCATAACTGTGTTAGATATCATAACAAAATGATGAAGCCGTGACTTATAACAATTACACATTTTGCACATCATTTTCGACAGACTGCGTTGTCTTTTTGTTATATCCCCGTACAACCATTTTCGGATCCCCTAAATGATTTTCCAGCAACAAAAATATCAGCTATGCTCAAGACAGGCTCATTTTGTTGTTAAATGACAAGAAAACAAATCATTTCTATAAAGCAATGTAGCTTTTTTTATAGTTTACCACCCCCTAATGGCATCTGTTCGATCTATCTGCTCTACATACGTAACTTTCCACAATGTTTTAATTATGTCAAACTTGACACTAGGAATGTTCTACACTCAAACAGTTGTTATAATGAATTTAAAACGTTATAACATATGATCAGGTGGACGTTAACGTTAAATGTTCATAAACTTTGACGGATCTTGAGCATATTATGGGCAAATAATTACATCTTTTTTTTTCGAAGGGCTGGTATACATTGTTAAGGACTTTGAGACCATAGGGCCAGTAGTAGTTTGTGGTTATAGGGTCTTAATGAAGCCTTAAGTGCTATATTTTTCTGAAATTCATTTAGAAAAAGATTACTTATTTGTGGAAAATAGTTTTAAAAAAAACAAATAAAGTAACCAGTCATACAATTTTGATTTATTTTTAGTATTGATGCAGATTAGAGAAGACCCAATTTTGTAAATCAGTGTTTGTTGTACAATACACTATTAGCACGTTTAGAGCAATGCTAATCCTCTGGTACTATCCATAGTAGCAGACAAACAAATGTTTTGAAAAAAAGTCAAATACTTCCATTTAATTTGCTCGATTTTATTAATGGTAGAATGTTGGAATGGTGAAACACAACAATTTATCAAGATTCCATGAAATAATGATATTTTATACCGTTCTTACTGTTTGATTTAACATTCTATAAATTTGTTGTTGCATATGTAAACAAAGTGTGTGCGCGCATTCTAGTGTCGGATTAAACACCGTATAAAATGATGTATATCCGTGACTGATCAAGGTGGTTATTAAAAAACGTGGTGGGGAATACATGTATGCCATATCATATTCATGTCGATCAGTCACTGAGTATGGTCAATGAAAGTGAAATTTCATATACAAAAATGCTCTTTCATATACAAAAATGCTCTGTAACTTCACTCTCTAAATACAGTTAAAAAGTGACCAGAATGCAGTAGTTTACGTTCCATTTTCAAAAATTTCTAGGGGAATCGAGGACCTCCAAAGCCCCAGATTGCAGGAGGGGGGCATCCCCTCCCGCACATACCCCCTTTGCCACCCCCTTTGCCACTTTGTTGCTCAATAACAATTGTCGCTGGCAAAAATTCGCACTCCCCTTTTCAAAACCCTGGCTACGGGCCTGGGATTGCATTGTCTGTCATAAATAATGTCCATAAATAATGGTTACTTCAGTAGTAAATGACAATAATTAAGCGCACCGATGTTTCTTATACAGACAGAAGGAAAAAAGGAAATTGTACAAAAAATTGACTCATACAGCAGTCTTGAATTAAAGCTATAAACAACTATTCTGGAAACAAAACTTTTTTCCAAGATCATTAAGCTAATCAGGACATGAATCCTTAAAATACATAAAAAAGTAAGCTGTTTGAAATCGACCCATCAGGATAAAGGGAAGAGCCTAATCCTTCAAACTAAGTGAGTGTGCTGGTCTTACGGAAGTCCCGTTAGTGACATGTACATTCCCAACGGTCAACACGCCTTTTTACCATCAAGATCATAATTTCAGGTATTGCAACGAGTGTTGCTACCTTCTCTACAAGGTATAAGGCTTTCAATCTCCTTCGAGACAGACCTTACGGCCAGTTGGGCATAGCAGTGGTGGTAAGACTCGCACAATCTCCTCCAAGATTGAGCTTACAACTGCACTAGCCAGAGAATGATACAACGCTCACCAATACCATGCACTTATGATCTTGAACAGTTAGAAGGCGTGAAGAAGGCCTGGAATGTATAAATCACTGAAGCGATTTCTGCTAGACCACTTCATCTGGCACTCAGTTTGAAGTGCTTGGCTTTCTTTCTCAATGTCCCAATGGGTTTTACTGCCGCAGCCTACTTTAAGAGGATTTATCAGAAGTGATAATCATGTGACTATCAACACGGCGACGTTCCTGCCTAAACAAGTATTTTTCGCTGGTTTATACCCATTGTTACTTTTGTTTAATTTTGAAATGCCTCCAGCTTTCTGGCCATATCAATAAGAAAAAGATAAGGGTTTATTTTGTACTTATATATGCTTTACATCATGGCTTTACTCAATTTGAATTTTCTTAGCTGAAGCTGTAATTTTGTAGTCCGGCTAAGAAATTTTGTAATGAGTTAAGTTGAAAAAAGAGCGAATACTAATACGAAATACACCCTTATCACTTTCTTGCTGATTTGGCTGGAAAGTAAGCAGCATTTAAAAAATTAATAAAAGTAATAAAGGGTATAAAACAGCAAACAATATACGTTTCCGCATGGATGTCACCATCTTGATAATACTGTGCCTACCACCTCTGTTTTACAAGGATTACTTTACTGCATTCCTGCACCTATCTGACTTGACTCTTGTGGAAACAGGTCAAGTTTACCATGTACTTGTTCATGAGTCTACTTAGCATATTGCCAGTAAATTGTGTCGTATATTTACACACAAATGATTATATTAGAACAGGTATATAATAAATAGCTGCTTATCATAAACTTCTTGTTTTTATAAAAGTTCTGTAAAATATTTATTTGTTAAATAAAAAATTATACTGGGATACTACACTGGAAACAAAATTTCATTATTCTAGAATTTAGGCAAAATATGCGTCAAGAAATGCTCGGTACATTGGTCTTCAAACAGTCTATTATGTGAAGTTGGAAAACGACATTAATTCTAGAATGGACTGTTTCAGCTTCATTTGCTTTGTTTTGACCATGCAAATGTCAGTGGTCATAAAAACAAAGATTAAAGCCATAGAGTACAGAGTTCTCTATTAAAAATAGATGGACCTTTGCTCATGCACTGTATGGGCAAACCCTCTTTGCTCATACACCGCATGGGCATATCCCATTTGCTCATGCACCGTATGGGCAAATCCCCTTTGCTCATACACCGTCTGGGCAAACCCTCTTTGCTCATACACCGCATGGGCATACCCCCTTTGCTCATACACCGTCTGGGCAAACACCCTTTGCTCATACACCGTCTGGGCAAACCTTCTTTGCTCGACACTCAACATGCATGGATCAGGCTCCATTAGCAATAGTTGCTCATATATGTATGAACAAACAATATGCAATTGATTTATGCTGAATGATTATGTGAAATAAAGATAGGATATTTGTTGTTTGTTGGTAAAGAGATCATAGAAATAGAAATTATTCTTTTCGTGAGTGGCGAAGCAACAAGTGAAAGTATTTACTTTCAATGATTACGAGTTAATAAAATTAGATAGTCTATTGAAACTAACACATTTTCTTAGTATTTTATGCCAAGTTGACAAACTTACTGCTATAAAATCCATGTTTATCAGAAAATTCTGCGGGAATCTGAATTATATGACGCTACGTCATTTCACAATTTTGCATTTACTGTAGACGATTGGTAACAAAAAACAATGAAAAATTACAGTGAGAAATAATGATATTTTTCACTGTTTGAACAGTGAAATATACAGTTTTTGTCACACATATTTCACTGTAAATCATCAAAGAGCATAAATTGATATGCTGTTATTGTACAATTTGTTAACACATCTGGATGTGTTATTTAAAAAATAAGAACAACAATTTTCAATTTTCAAAGTCATATTTTATTGTTTTCCCTGGTTTATTTCATTTGGAAAGTTTTTGACATGTATGGAGACTTGTACATTAGGTTTAATTATTTGAATTTTTTTTTTTAAACAACAACATGCACTCTTCGAAGTAAGTTTTTTATTTTTGGTTGTAATAGATGACCATTTTTTTCATCAACAATCATTAATACAGTTTATTCCATTTTATGTGCATTTAATTGATTTAAAAAAGAAAGCAATTCAAATTTTAAACAATTCTATAAGCATGCTTTTAACCATTATTTTCTATAATTCATGATGAAAATTACTGGAAAACCGATAATTTCATAGGATGGATTTTTTTTTTTTTCATAATACATAAAATAACACAGAAACAGAAAAATTAATTAACAGTCTTGCAATGTTAACAATGATGTACAATTCATTGTGTTTTTAAATAATGAAATTTTTGTATGAAAATTGACATTTGTCTCACTCAGGTTTGATAAAGACTTCAAATTTAATAATGTAAAAAAATTACTGTTAATGCACTGCGTAATTTGACCTATAATTAGTAAATTCACCAAAAAGATATTTTAAGCAGATTAGTATGTAAATGTGACAAACATATTGTAAGGTAGACAAATCTGTTTAAAATAATAAAAATACATAGATTATATATGACATTATCAACATGTACAGTCGTTTACAGTCATTACAATAAAATATTAAAATCTATTTCAGGAACTTGACGGTAGAATGTATATTAAAAAAATCACACATGTGATTGTTTATAATAAATTTATATATAGCACATACACATTAATTATAGAAAAACCAACAAGATAAAATAAATAGATTGAAATATATAACAATATTGATTGGAAGTTCACATATAACTTTGTTTTTAAAAACTCCAAAGATACATTATATACAATGGCTTCAAACTAGAATTGTACACAGAATTGTGGGTACAAAATCTCTGTTATTTAATAATATTGATTAGAAATTTACACATAACTTTGTTTTTTAAAACTCCAGAGATACATATATACAATTTCTTCAAACTAGAATTGTACACAGAATCTTTGGTACAAAATCTCTGTTATATATGAAATGAAAAGTTTAAATGACAATCTATCATGTTATTTTTGTAAAAAACATGAGGAAACCTTAACTCATCTCTTCAATCCATTTTCAACTATATAAAACATTCAATGATTCTGAACAACATCAATTTGCCCAACAGTTCTTGCCAACATGTGCTCGTTGGATTTTTTTTATGAAGAATTGACCCCATCATTATTTTATTTTATTCTTGAAATAAAATTGTATGTTTTTATTTGTAAAAAAAATAGTAAAATCCCAACATGTCCAGGGCTAGGAAAGACTTTTCAACTAGCATGGGAAATTCAAAAGCACACCATTTCCCTAGACTCGGAATTTCCAAATTGGTCAGTTGTTGCATTATTTATGCTATGGACCCATAACGAAAAAATGTCCTTGTGTTAAATTGATGTGCACTGAAATGAATATTTGAACTATACACTGTGGTGTTGGTATCACATTTTCTTTTCAAATCTGTATTTACCATTTACACGAGAAAACAGTGATTGTATTACAAATTTCCATATTATGTTACTATAATTAAGATCCCTGTCTTATATAGAAAGTATAGTTACTACATGTTGTACTTGTATTTTCTGTGCTTTTACAAAGATTTACTAAGTACACATGCATACATTGTACACTTCTTATAAACTTGCATTCTGTTTATAAACTTGCAAACCATGTAGCTGTATACAAACACAACAGTTTCTGTATTCAATTACTACTTGTTTGTAAGGTATGAAGTAGGATCGACCACTCCTTCACAAAGTTTATCCTATTTCTACATAAAAACCGATAGAATAACTACTGATACTATAAACTTGAGCTCTAAACTATTGATATTTGTTGAGCATGTTTTTTTGCGATCTCTACTTTTAAAACACTGTATGATACAACATGATGTCATAACAAATGATGATGTTTAAAGTAAACAAATAGCTCATTGCAAATATTGGGAAAGCATTGCTATTGCTTTGATTTTAGGGCGATAAACGACCACAAATTAATCGGATAAATGTAATATTATTTGAGGGTCGGATAGAGATCAAGATTATAACGCTTGGCTTGAAGCTTGCACGATAAACTTGATCTCTATTGGACACTCACATAATATACCCTATTTATTAGGCTAGACAGACACCATAACCACTACACCACTGCCACCACATGCAGAGGTTGAAATGCACACACTTAATCACACTTCTATCATTACTTTTATTTCCTCTGCTCTTATGCTTTTGTTGGTGTGAAACAAATAAACTATTATCATAAATCCAAGTTTGACACAAAGTGTTTTCCTTAAAAGATTGAGGAATTTTTTTTGCTTTTGAATTTCATTAACCAGTTAAGGCATACAATTATTAACCTTGCATACCACGGTAATCAATTATCATTATGAAAACAGAAATCCATGTTTTCAGATGATACTCTTATTAGTTTAAGGCGAATGACCAATTGCCACAAAAAAATGTTTCTATGTTTTGCATTTTTTCACGCCACTTGTTTTCTATATACAGAAATCAAGTGTGGGTTATTCTGCAATAATTATGTATTTAATTGCTATTAACACATTATGTTTGTAAGGTGTGGAGTAGGAAGGCCTCGACATATGCATACTTATTGAGGATGTAAATAAAGTTTGTTTAAATAAAAATAAACATTTTAAGTAAAACAAACTTGCTGTTTGCCATTGCCTTAAAAAGAAAAAAAGAAAGTATATACTATTTTTTATTTGTTATGAAACGTAATTAAAAAACATTAAGAGCATATCAGCTTGTCAGTAGCATCAATAAACATGACGTCATTTAGTTTCTACGATGTTTGTTCTGAATTAAAGTTAAGTCATGAGCAAAATATTTATGAATGAAAACAACTTCATATGTTAGTACAATTCAATGACGTCACTAAAAAGGGAACTTTGTACTTAGAAGGGCGAAGTATTGAAAACTATAGTTTATGTTCAAAAGCTTGAACCAATCAATCTGAATCATGTTAGAATCTAATTAATATTTTTCTATGAGTGTTTGTTGTTGAATAACCCACAGTAAGGAGTATAGATGCATGTTATCAAATCGCTCGTGCTGTGGGTTATTCGACAAGAAATCATCATAGAAAATTGTATTTCTTAATAAGAAGTGTGATTAAGTGTTTGTAGATGCTCTAGTCAAAATAAACATCTACCTGATCCTTAATGTGTTTGGGCAAGTGCCCAGAAGGGGTAAGACTGAACCCTCTGCACCAGATGACATTGGTGTTCACAGTTTCAACAAAGGGTTCAGTCTTACCACCTTTGCAGCCTTTCATTCTCCTACTTGCAGGAGTCCAGGCTGTTGTTTTTGCCCCCTTGTACCAGTGAATTTCAACCTCTGCAGGCGATACAATATTAATGACTTTGGCAAGCTGGGGCCACTCATCTGCATATTTCGCCCAGTCAAGTAAAACAAAGAAGCCTTCTTTGATCGTTTCTTTCGCTGGAGCAGCAGAGGCAGCAGCAGCCTTCTTGTTGCCTATTATTACAGGAGGGATGGGATCGTCTATTTTTGCGATTCCCAGCAAGTCTGATAAGTCATCTGAGGCTGCTGTGTCCTCTTGCCTCCTTTTCTGCATAAGCAGATCAAGGATGTGCACTGGCTCATCCATCCAACTGTCCTCTGAAGGAAGAACATGCATAAATACTTAATTTGCAATGATGAGTGATCAACGTGGTGTTAATTAACCAGTAGCTTTATGCAATCATGAACTGGTATGTCAATTTTCGTAGATTCAGCATCTTAGTAATATATACCTCAGGCTCAATTGTGCAATTAGCCAGATTTGTTTTCCTGCTCCTAGAATGTAGTTTTTTTAAATATGAAAGAATGTTTTATATTTTTTTGTGCAAAAATGACTTGAAAATATTAGGATAGCTAGAATAAGTATAGGTCAGAATATTAGTTGGATACTAGTGATAATAGAAAACATCCATTTTCTGTGATCACTCAATTTAGATTGATTTTCTTCTGTATCCAACAAATTTTCTTTTTATTTTATTTTATGGTTTTTTTACCGTTTTTTTACATAAAATAGTTTACCTGGAGAATTTCAGAGGAATAATGACCTCATTTCCTTAAAATATGACTTAATTTTACAGTATAACAGTGATACATAATCAATATATTTCACTGCTTTTTTTCACTGTTTTAAACAGTTAAATATCAATTCTGTTTTACTGATATTTATACTCTATAAACCTCTGCAAAGCATAAAATAAATAGAGGATTTGTTGGATTTGAGTGATCATAGAAAGTAATTTTTCACGAGTAGCGCAGCCATGAGTAAAAATCTATGTTTTCTATGATCATGTGTGAATTAATATACATGAAGATATTACACCGAATCCAACAAATTTTCTTTTTATTTAAAGCTTTTCCCCATTTTTTTAACTTTTAAAATAGTTTTAACTTATATTTCCCTATGATCCACCAGAAAGCATAAAAAATATGTGATACTCATATAACATTCTGTAACTCTCTGTCTTAATATTTGTGTTGTTGGAAATAGAGCTTGTATGTTTTTTAAACTTAAAATGTCTACAAAATAATTACCTATTTCCTTAAGTTCATTGAAATATTTGTCCCAGTAGTTGGCCATGGCATTGTCCTTGTAGAAACTGCAATATATAAACATAATTGGTCAATATGTTATATTTCGAGATTTTTAATACCATTATATCACCAAGAATGTGGTCGCTTTTACCAAAGACATGCACACACAATTTGGATGTTAATCAATGAACTCCAATGTGAAAATATACCATATAAATTAAATCTTAAGCTAGCATTTTCAAATATTTGGGGTCATATTGTTTTTGCCCTGTCTGTTTGTTTTTGTTTGTTTGCTTCAAAATCTAACATTGGCCATAACTTTTGTAATATTAAAGATAGCGAATTGATATTTGGCATGCAAGTGTACCTCATGAAGCTTCACAATTTGAGTGGTGAAAGTTAAAGGTCATCGTTCAAGGTCAAAGATATATGGGGGACATAGTGTTTCACAAACACATCTTGTTTACTAATACATATAAAAATAAAATTACCTCTAAGTGTGAGGCTAATTTGAATTAAAATGCATGAAATATATCAGTGCATACTTTTCGAAGTGTGTTAAGCCAATTAACGATATATGGCTGGGGTGAACATTTAATTGTTGAATTGATTTTAAAAATGGAAACATAAATAACCTTAGTGTTCAGTCTAGATGGCATCATCTCATAGCTTATGCTACTTACGAAGCAAACGTCTGCATATCATTGATGACCTTATCATCAATGCGTTCCAACGATGGGGCAATCTGTGAAACTGGTCCTGACGGGCAACTCTTCAACAAGAAGTTTCCTTCGCATACATTCCAAGTCTGCAATAGACATGTTTAAATATTTAATTCATTTTGAGGACTTCAGTACAAATACATATTTGTACAGTTTATAAATTAAATTTCCTGGTAAAATGTAATCCATAGAGCATTACCCAGTACAAAAGTTGACAATCACAATAGCTCTATTTGCAATTTATGTTAATATTTCAGAACACTTAGTAATTTTTGTTGCACAAAATCAAAGATTTTAATCACATCATCACTTATACATGTAAAAACCACCTTGCGTGAAACTTTCTGTCAAGTAATACATATTAGGGATATGTATTTTACTCATGCAACTTTTTAAAAATGTTATGATTTTTTAAGATTCATTTTATATTCAATTTTTATGTTTGTAAGTCATTTTATCTTCTGTAAATGTTATTTACAAAAAAAGGCAGTAGATGTTGTTGAAAAAAGAATATGATATCAATGTTGATTATTTATATTATTTTATTTTATACTTTCCGGTGGTTTATAGAGAAATATCAGTGAATTAAAACTGATAATTTCACTGTTTCAAACAATGAAAATTATCAGTGAAAATTATCGATAATTTTCACTGTTTATGTTAAATGACGTCATTTTTTGGACGAAATGACGTCATTTTCTCAACGTAATTCTTTAGTTAAACTCTTTAACAATGTATATAAACTGTGAAATAAAGCATAAAATAAAAAGAAAATTTGTTGGGTTCCGTGGATTATCGATTTTAATTCACTCGTGATCATATAAAATGTATATTTTCACTCGTGGCTGCGCCACTCGTGAAAGTATTATTTTCTATGATCACTCGTGAATTAAAATCGATTATCCACCGAATCCAACAAATATCCTCTATTTATTTTCTTTGAACTTTAGATAAAGTCACAAACTGAGTGTATTGCAAAGTCATGTTTATTAATCTTCATTAAATTTTGACATAAATATGAATAGTAATTGCTATATATGACACATTTTTTATGAAAGCCAATGTCATGTGAGGCTTTTGCAAAACAAAAGGAAATATTATTTCATAAATTTCTGCTTTCTTAAATTTTCTAATTGAGCTTAATCATTAAAGGGGTTTCTTAATTACATTAGTTGATTTTACCTTATCGGTGGACCACTTTTTTGTGTAAATCACAGCTTTGCCATTCTGATTTATTATTTTGAAAACATGTGGCCTGCTGTGGTTACAAATGGGATTCATGTCGAGGTACTCAGCAAAGTTGTATACCTCACTGAGCTTGATCCCTGGAATCATCCATTTTAATATCTTAAAATGAAAGCTTGGTATATGTTTTTTATGTTTCACTTTGAATAATTCTTGTGGCTCTCAGAAAGACAAATTTTAACCAGATAATGAACAAATAAAGATGTACTAATAAAAAGGTATTGGTCATTCTGAGTATGGTTCATTTAATACACTTGCATGTCAACTATCAAGTGGCTTCAAAGTACTAGTATTGCAAAAGTTATGGCCAATGTTTGAGTCTGAAGCATACAAACAAACCAACAAACAAACAGACAGGTCAAAAGAAAATATTTCCCCTAGCATAGACTAAGGAACAAAACAATGACATTAAATACCTGTATCTTTAGTCAACAAAACTTAATTATATACTTAATTACATATGCATCTATAGAAAGACTTACCTGTGGGTGCAGGTGTGTAACATTTTTCGAAGCCAATTATTAGTTCATCAAGTGTCCTCACCTCCTTTGTCCACAACCATGTAGAAAATCTGAAATTAAGAGAAATAATGATGTATTTGATAATCTCCTTTGAATGTGAGTGATAAATGTTATGTAAAAAAATATTTATCTTCATATGAATACTGCTACCATTGTAAAATTTTGCTGTAATATGGTTGAGTACCTGGAAAACATTTGATCAATGTCCTCATGTGTATGTCCCACCATGAGGAATGAAAGTTTGACTTTCTGAAAAACACCATATTCCACCAAGGCAGCCAGGAATCCCAGCATGTATCTGTTAAACAAAAGACCCTTATTAGTGAATTATTTAAAGCGGTCATTATTGGGCATGTGTATAACTACTGTTTCGATGTTCCATGTGACATCATAACAAGTAACCTGTTTAGTATGGTAATACGGAATCAGTAAACTAGCCAGTAGCATACATCTAAATTTATTTCTGTGCAGTTGTATTATAACTACTGATACAACTTGTATTCTTTTTTATCAGAGACAATAAGTAAGCATATAATAAAATTGTTTATTTCTATGTATAGATTCATGAACATATTGAGTATCTCATATTTTCTGATTGTAAACCTCTATCAAATACCTGTTTTTATTTTGGCCTGGACAGTTGTCTAGTTGCAGGTAGAGAACAGGAGGGAGACTGGTCATAAGCAGAAGGGTATGAACCAGAACTGAAATGCAAGAAAAATATCTTGAAATTCTTATCACATTTTCATTCAGATCATCATCATTGGAATGTCTTTTTTATACGTTTTTTTCACAAATTCAATCACAATTGGATAAATGTAGAACACTCATATGGCGATTGCAGCTATCTATATTTTTTTAATTATTTATGTTTTTGTTTTTTTTACACATTGATTGGAAATCGGAGTAAAACACATTTTGTTCCAAAGGTGTATAAGAAACATGTGCCAGAGGGAGATTAGAACATAGATTTGCACTATGGGAAGTTTAAGTTACAAAATAACAGAATATGGACGAGGTTAAAATAACATTTAGAATTTTGATTACCACTGATAGCAAAGGAACTGCCATGAGCCCACTGGAAGGTGTCAAAAAATCCATAGGCACCATATCCATGGACAATGGCACCCATGAGATTAACTTTCACCTTCCAGAGGTTAGACAGTCCCTTTGCTTCCTTCAGGTAATGTGGAAGGCTTGTCTTCTCCTGGTCCATCCCATCCAGAATGATAGACAGGTATCTGGCAGGGCTAAACTTTGCCTTTTGCGCATGCTTATAGTACTTCTGGCGTTCCTGGCTAAAAGAACAAAATTAACATAATGTTTAATGTAGAATTGCAATGCTAGTCCAACATATATTTAAACTATCCTTTGTTATCAATTCTTCATGTCCATTTATTAAGACATACTTTATTATCATCCAATTATACATCTTAATGAACATTAGGTCTGTAAATATTTTTGTGAAAGCTGATTCATGTTAATTGAAACACTTAGCAAGAGATTTTTTTTTTTTTAAGAAACACAATGCCCCCTACTGCGCCTGCCACTTTGAAGCCATATATTTGACCTTTGACCTTAAAGGATGACCTAGACGTTTCACCACTCAAAATGTGCAGCTCCATAAGATACACATGCAGACCAAATATTA
This sequence comes from Dreissena polymorpha, assembly GCF_020536995.1. NCBI lineage: Eukaryota > Metazoa > Mollusca > Bivalvia > Myida > Dreissenidae > Dreissena > Dreissena polymorpha. Next base: position 19,623,356 of record NC_068364.1, on the reverse strand, counting down.
AGTTGCTATCTTCAATATTGCATAAGTTATGGCCAATGTTAACGTTTTGGAACGGACAGATGGACTGACGTACAGTTGAACTACTATAAGCCATCCTATCAGGGGCATAAGTTACAATTTCATCAATCTGTCATGTAATTCATTAGATGGTTAAATCAGAATGAAAGTATCAAAATGAATACAGAAAAAAACATATCATTACTTCTGCTGTTGTAAATGTAATTCTCTCAATTTGAATAGTTTTTTCTTATCCTCCCTGCATGTTGCCTTTTCAATTTCAGTCTTTATTTTTGTGCACACATCACATGCTGAAAATCTGGATCTCTGCAATAAATGTACAATTGTTTGAAAGAAAACCAACTTTCCAATTGCAAAACAGTGCACTGAATAAAAAAGAGATTGTAAAATTGCAAAAAATCAAAGTTAAATTAATATAACAGAAATCAAACTTAAGATGTATTTTTGTTTTTTTGATATTATATATAAAGAATTAAAACCTATATTCGAAAGGTCACCGTATTTATATTTAATTGAAAACAAAAAACATAGAAGGACTATTGCCAAAATGCATCTCTCATCCCATAATTTGTTTATTGAAACTGGCAGACATCATAATATTGTCAGAAACGAAAGAATATGCCCCATGTGAAGCTGTAATGATATTGAATATGAGGTACATTTCATACTTATACTGTCTGCAATACCTATAAGCAAGAATCAAATATATTCCAGAATTCTATTACAAGTGACCTAGTAATACTATGGTCAAATACATTAAACTACTAAATGATAGAAAGAAAACGACACTTAGAAAATTATCAACTTATTGTATAACGTGTTTCAAAAAAAAGAAATAATAATTTGTTTATTATCACATGATTTGTTAAGATTAACTATAGCCTACACTAACAATTGAGTGTACTTTGCTTGTAACATGTTGTCTGTAAGATTTTCATGTATTTGTATATGACGATAAGCTTGTTATGCTTAAGTCAAAATAAATATTATATTCTTATTTGATCTGATATTTGTTATTTGATATTTGAGTAATTGTTTAGACTACACACGACTACTTTAACTTTACCTTAGGAATGATGATGTGTGGCATGTACCTGGCCCACACCCGCATGAAGTGTGTATGGCTGATCGGATGTTCGCCATACACCTCTGCTTCCACACACATCATGTTGTACACATCTTTTTTTTTAAGCAGTAGGGAAGATGAAGTCTAAAACAAACAACTAGGAACGATACGATATGGTCATGCACAACATGAAACATATCAATAACAAAGAGAATTCAAACAAATATTTATATACATAATTGAGTAATATGTTACAGTAATAACAAGAAATATCTTTAAAAAAAGATATACGGCGGTGATTGTGGTTGGTGAAAGGTAAAGAGTTTAATGACTGAAATCAAAGATAGCATATGTCTTAAAGGTTTGTACAGTTCTTAGCTGCATTCCACGCAGTACGGGATGTTACACGTAGTTTTTGCGTTTTATTTTACATTATTACATATTTCTGATCATATATCTATAGATACAAAAAAAGAAAAATGGAAGTGAAATTAAAACATTTTAGTCAACCGGCCACACGCGAAGTATATGAACTAAAATATACTAGTTCACAGACAGGAATATGTAATTAATTACTAAATATGAGAACATAGCCTTTAAATACAAACATTTTGGCGCTGGCAATCCTCTGAAAATAAAAGGTGCACGCACAAACTGTATTGATGTCAAGAGTTGAGTGTAAAACTGTTCTATCAATCAAGCCTTTTCATTAGAGATAGAATTGTTTCATGATGAACACACAGTAAAACAGTGTTACAAACACGCGGAAATGTTTCCAATGTTCTGGTGGTATACTCAAATCAGCAATTGGAATAAATGAAGTGTATTCATTCGTGGTAAGGTCAGGTAAGGTGAAAAGCTGGGTTATACAGCTACGCCGAAAAAAAACAATATCTTACTTGTTAGAATCTGGCATCTTGTGTTGAATTTTCAATTATTAAAGTAAAAACAATCCTGAATCGTATATCTAAAACAGGTGTGGGTTGTACAAACAGCAAGTCAGTTACTGACTTACCATGAACAAAACATCAATTTAAAAAAATGATTCCATTATAATATATTAATGTTACAAGGAAATAATATTGGAAAAAAAACATTAAGATTTGTGCTGATTAATGCCAGTCATGTGTCTATAAACATAATCTTTTAAAACAAATAACAAATATAATGCTTTGTTACTTAAATAATTTAATAACAGGTTTACAAGCTTGAGGGCCTGGGCCCAGTTCTCTCAGTAGCTGCCTACAGCCAAGAAAACTGGGCAGCAGTAGAACGCATTTTCGAGTCCCACTCGCAAGAGTCATTCCCTCAAAACGTAAGAATCTGTGCATCTTACATTTTCTGTTCCCTTAAATAACTGACATACATGTATGTTAGTATGATTTGGTCAGTTCAGAGTTGTATCCTTTAAGTGATGGTGAAGGATATCAGTGAATTAAATGTTCTTGTTTAATTTTTAGTTATTCAGACAGCTGCAGGGTGTCCAAGACAAATCCAGGACACCCTACTTAATAAAGGCAATTGGCACTTCAGGATTAAAAGTTGCCCGAGAAATTGCAGAAGATAAAAGAAAGTAAGGTTATGTCAACATTGAAGTCCATCAGTTTTTAAGTTTTATTAACCAAGCTGAAGTTTGGGCATATTGTTATGGCCTTGGAAATCTTTATGTCATCTGGAGCTGTTCATGTGTCAATATCAATCTTGAAATAAGGAGTTTTGCCCCATAACTTAGCAGTTGGTAATATTTTTGTCATAAACTTTACCACACTTGCAATTCATGTATGCACAGTTGATTCAAAGACTATTAAATACATAATGGTGAAAAACATGGTTTTACACTAAACACAAACTAAAACACACCTTTAATTAATTTCATTGTTTTCGATTTTAAATAGCCAGCAACTCAGATATATGTGTCAATACTTGAAATCCCATTTCAACCACCAATGTTTTTTTCATAAGAGACCACATGAAGCAATTAGCTGTGGCCACATTACAGATGGGGACTTGGGAAGACATTGAGGAGACATATACGTTGTCAGACAAGATGTTAGAGTTCACTGGTATGCTTATTTATTAAAGGTTATAATTTGGAGAAAAAATAGCCTATTAAAAATAATGGCTTATTTGCAATTATTAATCCTCTCATTACTACAATTGTATTCATTTTATAATGCTTGAAATATCATAAAATATATTTGTTACTTTCCTAAGAATTGAACAATTAGACCCTGAAAATCCTAGCCTGAAGTCCGCTTAAAAATATTTAACAGATCCATATTTCATACACAACTGTATGTTTCCTTGATCTTACAAATCATTACTTCAAAACTTGTTTTAATTATATGCTTTCAAATTTCCAAAAAACATACGCCATTTTTATGGCAAGTTAAAATTGCAAAGCCCCTTCATACATGACATAGCAATAGTACACATAGAGGATGAATGGACAATGATATTTTATTTATATTTTTCTGTATGTTATTTAATATATGCAATACAATTTCACCAAAAAAAACTAAACTGACATTTTCAAAAAAAGGTTTTATCATGAGTTAACAGAGCAATTGTTCTTATAGTTAAATATCACTTATATAATTTCAAATAAATCAACAATATTATAAAACATATTATACATCCAATAAATTCATCCAATCGGCATTCTTCATATGTGACCGTCCAATATATTCCGGTATTGGATCCAAAAAGTCTGTATTTTTTCCATATAGGACAGATGAGTACAAGTGCACTAAGCAATTGTTTTATAACGATAAAAGCCGTTACTGAGAAAAAGTATCCGAATGTACTATTATCGACTTGCACGGGCGCTTGTCTTGAAAATAGTATAGATGCAATTAAAGCATTTTTAAATCAAAATTAAAATGAAACAAAGAGCTGAAGAAAGAGATATATGATAAAAAGCTTATTTGACGTTTAAACTGTACAGTACGTGATATATTTGGACTCGCACACAGCCTTAAGGCTCATCCAATATGACGTCAGACTGTGTGCTTGTCAAATTATATATACGTATTGTGCAGTGAAACGTCTAATAACCTATAAAAAAGGGAAGTTTTAGATAACAAAGTAGATGTCTTATTTCTTGAATATCAATTACATTTTTATTATTACAGGTGACTTATCAACCCCTCAAGGACGTGAACGTTATTGTTACCACGTTGAGAAATTGTCCGTCAACGACAAAGATGCATGGACAGTTACAATAACTGTCAAAAAAAATGGAATTGACGTGCCATTGCAGCCACAAATTTTACAAAAGTTCACTGAAAAAATTATTAAAACAGTGCAAAAAAATGTCACTGATTTTGAAGAATAAATAGATAGACGAATTTTGTTGAATTCTGTGGAATATCAATTTTAAGTCACAAGTGATCATGTGGGTGATCCACTCTTGAAAATACATTCTTTCTATGATCACGAGTGATTTAAAAATGATATTCCACAGAATAAAACAAATTTTATTTTCACTTCATGTTTTTTTTCAACGTTTATTGACATCGTAAACTAGTTTTGCTAAAGAATTTTGCTGGAATAGTGACTGTTATTTTTCACTGTTTGAAACAATGACGGACGGACGGACGGACGACAGCGCCAAAACAATATCCCTCCGCCTCTGGCTGTGGATATACATGTATACTCATACCAAGTTTCAATGAAATCCGCCAAAGCACTTCCAAGATATGGCTCCGGACACAAAAGTGCCTATAGTAAAAAGCATTTTTTCAAGATACAAAGGGCCATAACTCTGTTTTTAACAGATGGTGTACAATGCCATTTGGTGTTCATCACCCTCTTATGCATATATATACTCATAACAAGTTTCAATGAAATCTGCCAAAGAACTTCCAAGATATGGCTCTGGACACAAAAGTGCCGGATGGACAGCCGGACAGTCGGACGGACGGAAAACGCCAAAACAATATCCCTCCGCCAGAAACGCCTCTGGCGGGAGATAAAAATTCTCATATAAACTACGGTAATCTGGTGATAATTGTTAGTGACATACGGGACATAATTGTAACACTCTCATGTAGAGCTAAAATAGTAGAATTTGATTTCCGCATAAAGAGAGTGAATTATGTAAAGACTTTTAACTGAGATTATGTTCCGGTACTTTAATTTTTTATTTTTTTTCAGATTTTATTCAATTGATATAAGGGTTCGTTTAGAGTCATACAAGCAACTAGCTGTATTGTACATGTTAATACAATTTATTGTCAACCCTCAAACACCTTCTATGGGATGTGATATTTATATATCATTTGAATGCTTGCTTTATTTATATTAATTTAAAATGTTCATGAAAAAAATGTCAAACAAATATAATGTGCATTTTCTTAACTAGGGGGGGGGGGGACAATTTTAGTATGAATAAGGCCAATTTTTTTTTACCTAAAACCAAAACCGGCCTTGGTTTTATTCATATGCAAAGATAACTTGCATGATAAATAGAAAATATTATACGAGTGTCTGATTGACATCAATATCATCATGCGAGCTTCAAGTCGAGCATGGTAATCTTGATTTCTATCCAACACTCGCATAATATTATATTTATCCAATTAATTTGTGGTCGTTTTTCGCTTTCGCTAAAAAATCAAAGCAATAGCGTTGGTTTCCCAATATTTGCAATGAATTGTTTGTTTAATTCAAACATTATCATTTGTTATGAAATAACATTGAATCATACAGTGTTATAAAATTAGAGGATCACAAAAAAAATGCTCTAAAATTAACAATAGTATAGAGCTAACGTTTATAGTATCAGTTGTAATTCTATCTGTTATCATGTAACAATAGGATAAACTATAATTTCTTCTGTTTAAGGCAATGGCAAACTGAAATTGTGTTGTTGTTTTACTTAAAATGTGTCATTTTTATGTCCCCCACCACTACAGTGGGGGACATATTGTTTTTGCCCTGTCTGTTGGTTTCTTTGTGTGTTTGTTTGTGTTTGTGTCAAACTTTGACATTTGCCATAACTTTTGCAATATTGAAGATAGCAACTTGACATCTGGCATGCATGTATATCTCATGGAGCTGCACAATTTGAGCGGTGAAAGGTCAATGTTAAGGTCATTCTTCAAGGTCAAAGGTCAAATAAATAGCTTCAAAGTGGCGCAGTAGGGGACATAGTGTTTCTGACAAACACATTTTTTGTTTTAATATGCATTTACTGTTAAGTTCCTGAACTACATTTTGATATTGTATTCGAATGACTGAAAATGATTGAACATGTTGATTATGTCATACATAATCTATGTATTTTTATTATTTAAAAAAATTGTGTCTACCTTCCAATAGTGATGTCAAATTAAAAAATAATCTGCATAAAAATCTTTTTTGGTGAATTTAATTATTACAGGTCAAGCTATTTAAGAGCATAAACATTAATTTTTTAATTAATTATTAAATTTAAATCGATACCATACTATAAATTTTCAGTAAAAAAGAACACTATGAAACACATTATGTATTGATCCTCATTGTTAATATTGCAAGATTGCTAATTTATTTGTCTTTTTATGTGTGATTTGAAGCATTATTTGCATAACTAATGACCATTTTTCAAAGAACAAACATATTTACAATAAAATGAATCTAGCGTTTTTACTATTTAAACCAGCCAGAAATAAGGTGACCTTTTATAAACATTATTGGCATTAAAACCTTAATTTTGAAAACTGCATGTTGTTATTTATAACCATAATTATATGTAATGAAACATAACGTACAAGTCTCGATACATGTCAAAAACTTTCCAAAATGAAGTAAAACAGGGAAAACAATAAAATATGACTTTGCATAATGAAAATTGTTGCTTATTTGTGAAATGAGGCATCCAGATGTGTTGAAAAATCATACAACAACAGCATATTATTTGATGATTTTTGATGGTTTACAGTGAAATATGTGTGACATAAAATGTATATTTCACTGTTGAAACAGTGAAAAATATAAATATTGTTCACTGTCATTTTTCTTTTTTTATATCCTGATCTTCTACAGTAAATGCAACGACCCACAAATGACGTATGGCTCAAAATTGTGAGATGACGTAGCATCATATAATTCGTGTTCCCGCATAATATTTCAATAAACATGGAATTTATAGCAGTGAGTTTTTCAACTGGGGCATAAAATAATAAGAAAATTTATTAGTTTCAATAGACTGTCGATTTGTATTTGCTGGTGATCATAAAAAGTATATATTTTCACTTCCCCACACACAAAAAGAACAATTTCAATTTCTATGATCACTTCACCAAACCAAAAAATATCCTACCTATATTTCACATAATCATTCAGCATAAATCAATTGCATATTGTTTGTTCATACATATATGAGCAAATATTGCTACTGGAGCCTAATCCATGCATGTTTAGTGTCAAGCAAAGGCTAGTTTGCCCATGCGGTGCATGAGCAAAGGGGTTTGCCCAGACGGTGTATGAGCAAAGGGGGAATGCCCATGCGGTGTATGAGCAAAGAGGGTTTGCCCAGACGGTGTATGAGCAAAGGGGGTATGCCCATGCGGTGTATGAGCAAAGAGGGTTTGCCCAGACGGTGTATGAGCAAAGGGGATTTGCCCATACGGTGCATGAGCAAAGGGGATATGCCCAATGCGGTGTATGAGCAAAGGGAGTTTGCCCATACGGTGTATGAGCAAAGAAGGTATGCCCATGCGGTGCATGAGCAAAGAGGGTTTTAATCTTTGTTTTTATGACCACTGACATTTGCATGGTCAAAACAAAGCAAATGAAGCTGAAACAGTCCATTCTAGAATTAATGTCGTTTTCCAACTTCACATAATAGACTGTTTTCAATATAAGCTGTTTAAAATCGACCCACCAGGATAAAGGGAAGGGACTAATTCTCCAAACTAAGTGGGTGAGCTGGTCTTACTGAAGTCCCGATAGTGACATGTACATTCCCAACGGTCAACACACCTTCCAATCATCAAGATCATAAGTTCAGGTATTGCAACGAGTGTTGCTACCTTCTCTACAAGGTATAAGGCTTTCAATCTTCTTCGAGACAGACCTTACGGCCAGTTGGGCATAACAGTGGTGGTAAGACTCGCACAATCTCCTCCAAGATTGAGCTTACAACTGCACTAAGCCAGAGAATGATGCAACACTCACCAATACTATGCACTTATGATCTTGAACAGTTAGAAGACATGAAGAAGGCCTGGAATGTATAAATCACTGAAGGGATTTCTGCTAGACCAGTCAATTCTCTTAGTTGAAGTGCTTGGCTTTCTTTCCCAATGTCCCAATGGGTTTTAATGTTGTAGCGTATTTTTAAGACATGTACCAAGAATTTCTTAACTGCTTTTATGCATATATTTATATGAGTACTTATTGGAGGGTATAACTCAAGACCAGTGTAAACATTACATTTATATTAAAGTTACCTATGACAAGTTTCTTTACTATTGAACAGTAAAGAGTCTCACAAAGTAGTACAGCAGAGACAGAAGATTTCTTGTACAGTTTTTATGCGACTTTTATTGCCTAAAATACTACAATTAAAGAAAAAACAGAAGACACTTTAATACACTTCCCTGAACTGAAATAGTTCTGACGCCTCATACTACAAATACCAGACAATACAGAAGGGACTTTAAAACTTGTTAATGAGTTTTAAGCTCACATTACAAATTATAGATCATAAGCTCTATTGATCTGTCAAACGTAGTATGAAAAACTGTACATACAGAAGTTAATACTTAATGTTTATGAGTTTTTTCCCCTTAAAAACAAATAACAGAAAATTTTGAGGTGACTTGGAATACTAATGAATTTGCGAGTTCATACCCCAAATTATAGAAAGACAGAAGGGAATATTTGTGTTATCGGTTTGATTGAAACACATTAAATAAACAGAGTAAAGACAGAGTTAACGTAAATTCTGCTCTATTTGTTTTCACCGTCTCATATAGTGCAAAGTAAAGACACAGTGGACATGAATACTTGAATTAAGGTTTACAGCCTCATATAAGGCAAAGTAAAGATAGACTGACTTGAATACTTGCAATTGTATACGTCTCAACTATTTGTCTATCAGGTTTCTACGTAATGCAAAGATAATGAGAGAATTGACTCAAATACTCTTTGATTAGAATAGATCCAAATGCTTGTCTGTTAGGTTCCACTGATTCATATGAGTCGTGTTCTAAGAAAATTGGACATAATGCATGTGCGTAAAGTGTTCTCCCAGATTAGCCTGTGCAGTCCACACAGGCTAATCAGGAACCACACTTTCTGCTTTTTACAATTTTTTCTGTTTAAAGAAAGTCCCTGCAAATAACGACGCCTCAACCTGGACGTTCTACAAGCCCTGCAGATGATGAACAAAGCCTGGAAATCTGTGACCACCACAACAATCTAAAACTGTTTCAAGCATGCTGCATTCGGAAAAGAAAGAAGAAACCATCTAAGACAAAGAGCAATACCAAGAAGTGCCACACAATCCCGATGATGGCAACCCACTTGCAAGACTTGCAGCAATATTTGGCTTCACTTCAAGCATTAACGACTAGAGCAAAGTCGGGTAATTTCGACACCTTAAGAGTAAAATTTGATTTAGTCCTGATGTGTCGAAATTACCCTCCAAGTGCCCAAACTAAATGAAAAACACCGTTTTGACTTGTTGATATTTGCTCACGAACGTTATTATCGTTGCCGGCATAATTCAAAACTTCAAGCGATTTAACTAAATGCGGCGGAGTGTAATTTCGACAGTAAGCGGCTAATTTCGACAGTCAGCGGCTAATTTCGACACTTGTCTTTGTATTAATTTTCAACAACTGTTTTAATCAGTTATTTACATTGTATGTCTCAATTAATAGAATTTCACGATCTCTTTAATGTCTAGTGTTAATTAGGCTCGATTGTTCATTGTCGGCTCGGGTACTGCTAACATTTACCCCGGGTACATTGAAGTATACTTACATGTACCCCGGGTACGGTAAATATACTAAAACGTACCCGGTCGAAATTAGACTGTACCCGAGTTTTATTCCCGCCCTAAATCAGATGTCGTAAAACGCGCTACTGATTACCGTTATTACGAAACAAACTTCTGTTATTTGTTTTTATAAACTGCATCAACATGCTTTTTGAGTATGGGTTCCGATAATATAGAGGCAATTTAACAGAAAATTGACATAAATATGAACATAATTAATCTAAAAAAAATAGCCGACGACGACCGATTTAGCGTAAAAATTCCCGGGTAGATTTTAGTATATTTACCGTACCCGGGGTACATGTAAGTATACTTAAGCGTACCCGGGGTATATGTAAGTAGTACCCGAGCCGAAAATGACCAATCGATTGTTAACAAGGTTGTGGTGGTTTAGTGGATGTGATGTCCGCCTAGCGATCAGGAGAGAGTGTTTTAATAAGTCGTAGGCTTTCCATGCAGTGGAGCTTTAATAAATAGGATTATACTAAACTAGTGGTAATTTGCAAATCAGAGAATTATAAATAAATTGCATTTAGAGTTCGTATTGTGCTCCCACTTGACTCAATATATAGTACAGACACCGTGTACTTAAACAAACGCCACTCGCCGCAATGTTCATCTCACTGTTAGCTTACCAATATGAACCCCGCGATAGGTGTTCAGATCAAATGTCGCGGGGGCCGTTTGCCATAGACTAACACCGCGAATCACCGCGGACCCATAATATCTACAGCGGTGATCATCGTGTTCGCTAAATATAATTGAACATAAGCGTATTGAATTGATCCCTTTAATTTAAGAGTGATAATAAATAAATAAATTCTATTTTAATGTACATGCTGGTCGAAAGGATGTGATAAGTATTTAAAATATATTGGCGACAATAAAACGCCTCCGATACATATGTGTCAACTGTATCTATCGAATACATGCAACTTCTCCCTTCTTTAATTATCCATTTCTCGATAATCCCATATACGCCCGATTTCCGTTTTTAAAGCAAATTATCTGAGGGAAATATAGACGATAAGAGTGCTCAAGAATGCCATAAACATAAACGTTCGCAATTTTCGAAAGTATCAAATGAATTTCGGCATATGATTCTATTTAAAGGTTTGATGAAATACGTGTAAGCCCCCAAACAATACAGTTGTATAACAACATGCGAAAATCATCTTACACGGTTTGCACGCGCCGGGTACAGCTATTTTCGGTAAGCAACTTCTAGATAAAATAAATGAATTTCTTTGTCCTGATAAAAAGCGCGCGAAAATTGGCGTGGGTGTATTTATTTGTAAATACACATTTCGTAGCGGGTACAACATTGTGATCATTTGATTTCCATTAAAAGTTTCGTTGTGAATTTCAACTTAAGTTGAAATATCTCGCGATATATTTGGCATTGCCATTAAGAGTTAATAGTATTGATCATCTAAACGCTTTATTTACGTTTCCGACGTTATGTACTGTACAAATTTAAGTGCATACGTGTGCACATACTTATAACATCTACATGTAGTACACATGTATATGATTTTCTTTTGTACATGTACATTTAAAACGCGTGAATGACCCTCGCAGACAGGTGTTTACGGTGGTTGCGCAGCATCCGAGGTGATCACAGGTGATCCAATTAACGATATAATTAAGTAAAAAAAATACATTTTCATTAATCAATAACCTTCACAATCTTTAAATAGCTCTAATTTTATACAATCTGCTTGAAACGATATAGAGAGAGCTAAATATAATATTCAATAAGCTGCGTCAATTATTTAAAGAGTAATTCTATTCAACGAATCTATCTTTCCATATGCGCTGGGAATGCTTGAAACCATTTGGAGTGTCGGAATTACCCACCATCGTATAAAATCGGAGGATAATTTCGACACCCCACAAATCATAGTTTAAGAAACGATTTGCACTATTCAAACACAAATACAGGTCAAGTGAAACAAATTTTATACTAGAACTTGTACAAATACCAGAAATACAGCGAAATCCTGAAGGGACGTAATTGACAATTATGTAACCTCCCTTAGCGAAGCTCATAACGCTATAAAAATTCTCTAAGTAATACAATGTACGTATTTTAAATGACTCACTTACATGCAATTAGCAAGACGTTTGATAGAGAGATGTTATCTGGTGACGTCACAACACCAACTACGTCACATTTTACAACGAAATCATACGGGATGATGATGATTTAAGACTGGTCTGATAAATACTGTGAAAAGTGTCGAAATTAGACGACTGTCGGAATTACCCGACATTGCGCTACATCAGCATCGACAACAATCTTCAAGCAAACGAGGACATATCCGATGATGACACCCTGCAAGACCTTCCAGATATTGAACCAAGAGGAGAAGACACTCCCACATCATCAGATGAAGAAGACATCCAATTAAGACATCCACCTAATCAGCCATGGGAGCGTTAAATGTAATCCATAAATGTCTGGAAGAGGGCCAAGACTCGAAGCATGTACAATGTCAACTTGATGGAATAGAAAACTTTGTATCTCAACAACAACTCACTTATGCAACATAGACTGACATAATGTTGTTCTTAAAAAAGACAAAACAAGTGAATAAATGAACAAGAAACCGTCAGAGACGGGTGGTGCTCCCCAAAGTTTTTTTTAGTAGTCGGGGGGACAAGAATTGCTCTATATGTACAGTTCATGGAAAATTTCAAAGGGCCATAACTCTGTGAAAAATCATCCAACCAGAACCGGATGATAATATGCACATCTCCTCTTGGTAGTGAAGCTTCCCATAAATTTTAATTGAATTCCGATCATTATTTGCTGAGAAATAGCCCGCACAAAAATTGTGCACGGACGGACGGACACGCGCACGGACAGACGAAGTGGCGACTATATGCTCCCCCCCAAAATTTTTTTGGGGGAGCATAATAAATCAATACAAGTAGTGCTATAAAATTTCAGCACTGTGTATACAGGGCTTGTGCATTTTTTGTTTCTTAGTGCTGTTTCTTACATTTACTCTTATATTTGCTATGTAAAAACATGCTGATATAATTAATTATATGATATTGGTTTGATTGTATGTGAAACTGTTCTCAAATATTGGTTTATTAAATTATTAAGTCAATATTTGTTTCTTATTAATTCAAAAGAAAAATGTACAGAGTTTAGGCAGTTGAAATACTCTTCAACCGGATATGCAAATCTATGGCCTTTAGGTCTCCACGAGTTAGAGCCATACGCTTACAATCCACAGCATTTAGAAGTTTTTGATAGGAAAATTATCAACATAACATTGTTCTGTGTTGGCATGGATGGACATGTCCAGTGCTACTTTTTACTGTCAACAGCTGCTGATTTATGAGGTAATGAAATATCACAATACCACAATACAATTAGGCTTATAGGTTTACAATCCTAAAATGTATCTTTTTAAAGGTCTTTTTTATTTTTTTTATGAAACAAGTTCTATCAGGATGCTGAAAACGAAATGGGGCGCTCTGTAACGGAGATTGACACTCAGCTGAGAGTACGTAAACTTTAATTTAAGAAAACAAGCCTCAATGGTAAACCTTCAGTAAAAATGTACTGCAGCTTTATCTTGATTTGGTTCGTTTATTAAGTTTGCTACTTTGTGCAAAAGATCTTTCACAAATTACCTGAGAATTTTCATGGCCAGTTGATCAGATGCCTTGTGGTGGAGAGAATTAGTTTGAAGCACATCTTTATATTAGGAAGTGGCGTTAGCTCAATCCAGAAATAATTCATAGCACTTTTCAATAGAATGAGTTTTATATCATGTTTTGCTTACATACTGTGTTGTGCAATATTTAAAATCATATCCACATTTTATCTGCAGCTTAAAGGCTATTCGTGAGCTCATTAAGCAGAAATAGTTCCTCATGATAAAAGTTGCTCAACAATTTATATTTTCAGATTGTGCCGTAAGGAAGTCAAGCAATTTCTATCATGAAAATTTAGCGCAACTCTGTTAGCCCTGGGCAGGTACATTTGAAGGGAATCCTGTGCTCATAATGAATAGAATTGTTTTGAACCATAGCATAATTAGTTGTTTAAATTGTCAACTAAAAAAATCACTATTTTATGTGTAAGGATTATACTTGGTTAATTACATCAAAATTGTTTTGAGAAGTTACTTCCCATGGTCTCATTCAGGTACTTCAACTTACATAATCAATTATTTGTTTAACGTGAACACTGAATTGTTTAATATGTCATGTTTCTTTATTTTAGCAGTTGCAATTAAAGAACTTTAATTAAAGGTCTTTTTTATTTTGCATGAAACAAGTTCTTTTAGGATGCTGGAAATGAAATGGGGCGCTTTGTTACAGAAATAAACACTCACCTAGCAACAAAGTGCAGAGTGAACACAGACATGTGTTGTCGTGGTGGCACAGTGAACACAGACATTCTTTGTCATGGTGGCACAGTGGACACAGACATGTGTTGTCATGGTGGCACAGTGAACACAGACATGTGTTGTAATGTAGGAACAGTGAACACAGACATTCGTTGTCATCGTGGCACAGTGAACACAGACATGTGTTGTAATGGTGGAACAGTGAACACAGAAATTTGAGTTGACATACCTTTGTAGCTCCTGCTGGACGTGAAAGACTGTCAAGTTCTGGACGTGAAAGACGTGCATCTTCTACTGTAGGACCAGCTGGAATTGGACAAGATGGTACCTCATTAACAAATGTACATGCTGGAAAGTCTCTTATTTATGTGACAACTATGTGTCAAGGTCAAATTACAAGAAGATAGAATTCACTCATTTACTGACTCCATATTGAATGTAGAGAAGTTTAGACTTTTTACAGTAGATGAAAACATCACAGATTCACAATAGTGACACTTCAGCTGCAAAATCAGAGGAGAACTCCTTTTTTATAACTTCAAGTGTAGGGAAGTTTACTGACTCCAAGGAACAGATTGAAGTCTAAGTAAAATACTGAGTTTAGAAAACCACATTATGTTCCAGTCGATATTAGACTGTACCAGAGTTGTATTCCCACCCAAAATCTGATGGCGTAAAACGTGCTACCGATTACCTTAAAACGATATTGTTTATCATAAACAAACTTCTCTTTTAAAAATAGTTTTTAACCTGTCTGTCTGTCATTCTGTCTGTCTGTCTGTCAATCCGTCCCAAAACTTTAACCTTGGTTAAACTTTTGCAATAACTTTTGCAATATTGAAAATAGCAACTGTATATTTTTCATGCATATATGTATCTTGTGGAGCTGCACATTTTGACTGGTAAAAGACAGCTTTTTTCCTCACTACTTTGGGAATCTGTTACCGGTACCAGTCAAAGTGGGAAAATTAGCGTTGTTTTAATCCGAATTGGGAAATTTTTACTTAACGCTGAAAACTTCTTAAAGCATTTACAAATAATAATAAGTTGCATTTAACAAACTCAAACAAAGAAACAGTTTACCATCTAGTTTATTTAATAAATGACACAACAATCAATTTTATAGGTTAATGTCAGATCTTCAAGGTCCTTGACATTTCACCTAAGAAACAGGACAACTGGGTTTGAATTGATCACACATAGTTCCCTAACATCTAGGTAGACAATGTAATGCCACCAAACACAAAGCTGTCACAGTCATGAACCAATACAACTTTATCATAGTTACATTTTAGACCATTAAATCAACCGGGAAAAAAGAGGACCATAACTATCTTAAAACAAGAGATGTGTTTGTCAGAAACACAATGCCCCTTAATGCACCAGTTTTTTTTTACCTTTGACCTTAAAGGATGACCTTGACCTTTCACCACTCAAAATGTGCACCTCCATGAGATACACATGCATGCCAAATATCAAGTTGCTATGTTCAATATTTCAAAAGTTATTGCAAAACTTTACTATATTAAATTTTCAACCTTTGACCTTGAAGGATGACTGTGACCTTTCACCACTCAAAATTTGCAGCTCTATGAGATGCACATGCATGCCAAATATCAAGTTGCTATGTTCAATATTTCAAAAGTTATTGCAAAACTTTACTATATAAAAGTTTTAAATTTTCGACCTTTGACCTTGAAGGATGACCTTGACCTTGATTTCACCACTTAAAATGTGCAGCTCCATGAGATACACATGCATGCCAAATATCAAGTTGCTATGTTCAACATTTAAAAAGTTATTGCAAAACTTTACCATATTAAAGTTTTAAATCTTTGACCTTGAAGGATGACCTTGACCTTTCACCACTCAAAATGTGCAGCTCCATGAGATACACATGCATGCCAAATATCAAGTTGCTATGTTCAATATTTAAAAAGTTATTGCAAAACTTTACCATATTAAAGTTTTAAATCTTTGACCTTGAAGGATGACCTTGACCTTTCACCACTCAAAATGTGCAGCTCCATGAGATACACATGCATGCCAAATATCAAGTTGCTATATTCAATATTTACAAAAGTTATTGCAAAACTTTAATATATTAAAGTTCTAAATTTTTTACCTCTGACCTTGAAGGATGACCTTGACCTTTCACCATTCAAATTGTGCAGCTCCATGAGATGCATTTGCATGCCAAATATCAAGTTGCTATGTTCAATATTTCAAAAGTTATTGCAAAACTTTACTGTAATATTAAAGTTTTGGGACAGAATGACAGACAGACGGGCCAAAAACAATATACCCCCGATCTATCGATCCGGGGGCATGAAAAATAAGACTTATGATAATGTATACACTATCTAGGAGTTCACATGCAAATCAATACATTCAAATATTACCAATACATGCCAGTGAATTTGATTTAAAGCCGTACCTAGTTAAAGGGCTGCATTTAGGATAGTTGTTTTGTTTATTTTCTGACGATAGTACTTCGAATTATGGCTCGCCATTTTGTTGCGAAAATATATTATATCAGGTTCCCTTTCTCAAACACACGAGTATACAGACAAGGGGAACCTATGAAAAGCTTACAGCGGTTACTTCCCCTGTTGGTTAACAATCACTGATTTAAGCTTCACTCGATTGTCGTGGCAAAACAAAAGAGTAAATAAATCCATTTTTTTCCCTATGAATTGGGAATTTTTTAGGTGAATTGGGAATTTTCATCTTGCAATTGGGAAAATGGTGGCATTGAGAATGGTGCCATTTTACGATACCAACTTTATATAGAGGAAAAACACTGAAAGGTCAAGGTCATCCTTCAAGGTCAAAGATACAGCTTCCAAAACTTTAACCTTGGTTAAACTTTTGCAATATTGAAGATAGCAACTTGATATTTGGCATGCATGTGTATCTTGTGGAGCTGCACATTTTGAGTGGTGAAAGGTCAAGGTCACCATTCAAGGTCAAGGTCAAATAAATGGCTTCAAAGCGGCGCAATAGGGGCATTGTCTTCCTGACAAACACATCTCTTGTTTTCCCATGCCTTTGGTAAGGTAATAAGCTAAATTATTTTCATTATTTTTCCACTTTTCAGCTGCTAACAACACTCAGGGAGATGGACGCACTGGTTTGCCAGCTCCAGGCAATTGTGAACCAGTTTAAGCAGGTTCAAGCGGGCTAGCCAGTGCATGTACCCATGGTCCATGCGGAGCGTATGTATGTGATTGCGATTATTGCTCTTGACAAAACTCAGCAACAAACTGTTCCAAGGTTTGTGATTTGCTAAAGATAAATGCTCTAGACATCACAGCAACATAGAAAATATGTGTTGGTGTGATTATCAAATATTTAAATAAAGTTATCCAAGAGATTAACTTATTCATGTCAGGCTAAATGGCATATTTACTGTATAAGACTATGAGTGGGTAAACACTGTTTATCTACCAAACTAACATATTTTATTTGCATTAAATGCTTTTCAATAGTTGTGAAAATTTTTAAAGGGTTAAACTGGAAAATCTTTCATCAAGAATTTAACCTCTGATATTAACTTATAAATCTAAGAAAAACACTAAAACAAACACAAACCAAACTTAAAATTAATGTTTTTCAGTGGTCGGTGTGCAAGCCAGGCAAGGCACGCCACCTCAGGCCCCCTCCCACCCCACCAGCCAGGCTAGCCTCCAAGGTACCATACTAAAATTGAATGTTCTTTCATATAGTGCTCAAGCAATTCATTCTATTTGATAAATTTCATTCCAATCCAGCATGAGTAGAAGCTGCCAAAAGGTTTTTAATGTCCCCAGTATCAACAGTAGATTGTTAACGGGGATTCAGTAGGCAGAATGTGATCACAACTCAAGTTTCTTTTTTCATTCAAAATCGGGTCCGGTAACCGGACACATTCCCAATGGAAAAAAGTACATATTTTTCCCAAATGGGAGCTAAAATTCCCAATGGAAGGTTTCCACAAAAAATATATAATAATTTAGATCTTAATATTTCGTTCATCTCCCATCCATATTAGTTCAACCTTAGTAAACATAATACTAGACGCACTTGTACATGTATCCTCAATTTTGAAGCATTTTTTAGCAAAAAAACAACACTTACTTCCCATTTTAAGTCAATTTAAACGCCGCAAATTTTCCCAATCCAAAGGGACCCGGCCTCATTCCCAAAACAGTGAAAAAACAACACTGCAGCTGATATAAGAAATTGCTTGAAAGTGAAATTATTTTAAAAATCTCTTAAAAATCCCTAATGAAGGAAAGTTAGACAGTAAAAATGCGGATTTTGATGTGGTTTACAAACTGTGGGCTGGTTAAAAAACAGCAAAGTTTAATAATCCCCACGTTTTTGAAAAGCTTGAGGATATTGTGGTTATCTCCGCTGTCTGTCCGTCCGTCTGTCCGTCCATCCTGGCCACTATCTCCTCCTACACTATAAGCACTAGATCCTTGAAACTTACACACATGGTAGCTATGAGCATATGTGCAACCCTGCACTATTTGGAATTTTGATCTGACCCCTGGGTCAAAAGTTATGGGGGTTGGGGTGGGGCCGGATCAGAATGATACTGAACATCTCTTATGACAATACGGTCAATCTCAACTATGCATGGCCCCATTACCAACCCTGGGGCGCCCCGCCCACTTAGACCACGCCCACCCAAAATTGCCTTTTACTATAATCTCTTCATTTCTACACCCATTCACTTTGAATTGATACTGAACCTCTCTTATGACAATACGGTCAATCTCAACTATGCATGGCCCCATTACCAACCCTGGGGCGCCCCGCCCACATAGACCACACCCACTTAAAATTGCCTTTTACTATAATTTCTTCATTTCTACACCGATTCACTTCAAATTAATACTGAACTTCTCTTATGACAATACGGTCAATCTCAACTATGCATGGCCCCATTACCAACCCTGGGGCGCCCCGCCCACATAGGTCACACCCACCCAAAATAGCCTTTTACTATAACTTCTTCATTTCTACACCAATTCACTTCTAATTGATACTGAAATCCTCTTATGACAATACGGTCAATCTCTCTATGCATGGCCCCATTACCAACCCTGGGTCAAACATGCGGCGTGGGGATACGTGTCGGCCTCTGCCGCGCCATTTGTAGTATTGAAATAGCAATGATGTATGTCATGACTTCGTTCTCTGTATAGCTTGATTTGTTTACAATGTATTTTTAGAATGAAATATGTGCTTATATTTTACATGAAATTTATGCATGTTGTAAAAATAATGCTGTATGATAATTGCTCTTTTATTACGTAAATTAAATGTACATCTTTTAAATATATTATGTTTGTACTTGAACAAATACCATTATCATTCCTTACTATATTGAAAATTGTATGATATATTATGATATATGATATGTGCGTTTTGTCATAAAAATTAATATTTAAACAATCCAAAGTATAATATATATTATTATTATTGCATATGTTACTATATTTAGTAACAAAATTGACCGTTTGCTCGCAAATAACTCGTAAAAATCTCGGTATTGAGCAAGTGTGCAAATAACCGGTTATTGGCACACTGTGCCAACATCGGTTATTTTTAAACTTCCGCTTATCTGGGAGCAACGGCGCATCATCGGCACGTGTTGACGTTACGTAATTGACAACCGGAACGTTACAACAAAATGGCGTCTGAACGGGTTTTGGAATCGCTTTTTTTCTCAAAACCGGCTTTTCGTACTTTTATTTTTCATACAACTGATAGCGCAATTTATGACGTATGTTGAATGACGTAATTTCTCTGACGAAACACACTAGTTTGATTTAAACTATCTGGATTTTAAGGACATGTTGGGCGTGTTGTTTTGTTACATGAAGATTGGGCATGAAATGTGACTTCTACAGTGTTTACATATTTTTTTGACCCGGCACGACCTAGTTTCTTATTCGACCGAGATTTCATTGGGACAAAGCTTCTGACCAAGTTTCATGAAGATCGGACAATAAATCTGGCCTCTAGAGTGTTTATGAACAAATGTGGACGGACGGACGAGGGACGGAAGACGGACAAAGACCGGTCACAAAAGCTCATCTGAGCAATCAGGTGAGTTAATAAATCTAACTAAATGTATACACAGATCAACTAACATATAAATAAAATCATGTTTGTCTTTCTCCATTTTCAAACGATACCTAAAATGCCTTCATTTTGCGAGTGACAGAACTCCAGTTTTTCAACACTGGTTTTCATGACACAGAGTTCGAGTGCAGATTTATTATATATTCATTTAATACATAGTTGTTTCCTGTATTTTAAACATAGTCTTTATCGTTAATTGACATACACATTAATATCTACTTTTTTAACAAAAAAAACCTTTAATTTTTGCAATTTGGAAACAACATAATATCGTCACTCATTTTGGGCAAACAAATCACTGGTGTTATTACCTTCCATTGAAGTACTGTGAAACCATTATTAATCGTCAGGCATTAATTTTCATAAATTTCGTCAGTCGACCGATCGGCGAATTTAAGATCCGAACGAACAATCATGCTCTATGTTTGAACAAAAGTTGAACAATATTCTAAAACTTTACCGTAGACATGAGGCATTAAATTCCAACATAATCCATGCACACATTCACTGCTGTTTCGTAATCAAGATTAATCCGGTTTTGACACAAAGGGATGTAGATTACACAAGGTACTTAACTGACACGTTACACTTCTTCAAAACGCGAGTGCAGTACAGCTGTATCGAATGAGTTGACTTCGTTTATGTAGAATGGTAATGAATTAGCGCTAATTGTTTATAACTTTATTACCCATTAGGTGCATTGTGTTTTTCAGAGGTGTTGCATATTAGCCATCACGCAGCGAATGCCGATGAAAGACAATAAACCAAATGAAAAGATGACGATGTGTGATCAACATGCGTATTTATCACAAATTAATAAAGAATATTTTAATTGCTGTTTGTTGTTTGATTGTTTGCGTTTAACCACACTTATTACTATTTTATGTGTATCAATTTATTTATTTTTAAATAATTGACATTATTGATTTATATACAGGTAGTTTACTTTTTAAGAACAAACACACACATAGAGTCTATAATTTTAATGTTGATATCAGAATAAAAAAAGCATTTTATTTGAAAAAAAACACTTAACAATCTGGAACCTCTTTCGTATAACACAAACAGTTTTAAAACAGTATTGACAGCATTTTAATAAAAATCATACCAACTAGAACACATACCCAAGAAAATAAACAAAAGTCCGCTAATCATAACAATGAACGTGTGAATGGCATACATTAAGAGCGTCCATTACTGTCCCTTGATAACAAAAGACTAGTTAATTGGCATGTGACAAACAGGCCCCACCTCCTGCAGTGATTCTCAAGTGTGTTCCCGCATTCGTACCACGATTTTTCGCAACTGCGATTGATCGCGAATATGTATTACACACAATTCGGATATTGACTGACGCATTTTTTTAAAATTCAAAATCAGAAATCGGCGAATTTAAGTGCTGACGAAATCGTCATTTTTATAAAAATGACGAAATTTTGTGCTGTCGAAAATAAATGGTTTCACAGTACCTGGCTCTGCAATAAAATGTTAAATTACAAATAAAATGGGGGTTCATGTAGCGTTAAATGGCCGGTATTATTCATTATTATTTCTTGATAATGTGTAATCAGTTTTTAAAAACCACTCAAGTACATTAAACTAAATCAAGTGATGCCACAGTGAAAAAAAAACTTTTTTTAAAGCATGTGATGTTCTAAAATTCAATGAAAACTTGAGGACAGTTATTTAATAATTGATTGATAAATTCTGATATTTCTGTATGGTCAAGCTGTAACTCAAAAAGCTTTTATTGTCTATTCTATGCCATATAAATGTAGCCTGGAAAAGATCTACAAACTCGCATGTAAACATACAAACGGAAAGACAATTGCAATTATATAATTGCTCCAAGATGTACAATACCATGCCTTTCTCTTTGAAAATAGGCCCGTGGCAGAAAATTTGTATTTCCCAAAATCATTTTGTTTTCATTTTTCAAAATGAAAGAAAAATCTACCATAGATAATACTATACCTTAGTTTTTTGTTTTGTTTTTATTTTGCAGGTAATCAAATTTTTTAAACAATTAATAAATTTGCTTTTTTCAATAAATTAAACATGTTCACAGATAAATCCATAAATCTGAACAATTAGTGCGAGAATTCAAGCAATTTTATTTAACCATGAAAATGCAGAATTTATGAAACATGCCAACCAAAAATTAATTCAGACAAACCTTTTATACGTATTCCTGTCTCAACAGTCTCTAGTTGCACGTAGGAAGTTGACTCTTAACTAAACTTCTCAGTCACAAAATATTGACAGGGATAGACTGACAGCATGCCTGTAAATAAATGAAATACAAATTAAATAACAATTGTCTAAGACAGAGAGCTCTAAAGTAGATGAAATAATTTATTGAGCTTTGTCAGTTAAAATAGGAGATACACTAAGTACATGGGCCAGTATAACAAAAGAAGAACCCCAAGGGTCTATCCTTGAGCCCATACTGTTCAAGTCTTTATTAATGACACTTATAAGTGTCTTACAACAAGAAAGCAATATTCTTATTGATTGGTTTCATTTTAATAAGATGCAAGCAAAACCTGACAAATTTCAATCTTTTGCAATAGGAAAACTAACTTCTAGTAAAAAACCCTTATTTAAAATGTAGGTGATGCTGATATTACTTGTAAAAATGTTAACTAGTTTGTATTGACTTAGATTATAAACTTAACTTTGATATGCATACATTACAAGGATTATGTAAGAAGGCTGCAACTCAGATTAACATCTTAAAAAGAGTTGCAGAAATTTAAGTGTAGCAAACAAGCTTTTAATTTTCCATACTTTTGTTTTATCAAATTTTAATTATTGTCCAATGACCTGGCATTTCTGTTTAGAAACTAATATTAACAAGATACAGTACACTCCACGCGTTTTCCCCAATTTCCCTCCATACTCCGCGGTGATTGACCTGGAGGGAGATTAAGAAAATCCCGCCAGACGCGGCGTTTGCATGATTTTGGACGCGGCGGTTAACGATCGGCAAAAGTGATAAGCCAATGCGGCGGCCCTCGGCGTTGGCAACGCGGGGGAAACTCCGCGTTTTACGAGATAACGATCAATTTAATTTTGTTTGACTTCCCGATTTTCAAATAAAATTACATTTATTACAAGTACATACATGTACATGTAGTATAATATTTACAATTAAAAAAAAACAACCAAGATAGATCGATCCCGACGTGGTTGTAGAAGTAGTTGTTGTTGTATAGAAAACTCGTTGATTTACGACAAACAAAACGTCGTCTTTTAACTAATACTTACCAATTAATATAAACACAGTTTGCAACATTGTTTTTATTTTGATAATTTAATCCAAAGATTTTATGTTAGCAGGTGATTTTCTATACTGAACATGTAAACAAATGACCAAGGACCCTAAAAATCTCGCAAATCTGTGTGAATTGACAGTTTGACGTAATCAAAGAAAAGCCGCTTCCTGTCTAAAGGCATAACTTACTCAAGTAAACACGTTCAACGAATGCATAAGGAATGGTTTTAATTGTCGGAACAAAGTCAATTCTCTGCTCGCTAATGCATTTATTTTCTCTTTGAAGTTAGGTTATTCCATTGATTGCTTAAAGAAGGTGGTAACTATTGAGTTGATAGTTGCATTTAATATTCACAGTTGTATTCTTGTTGCGTCGACATTCAAAACAATGTTTACCAGTTATTATGGACCAAATCGGCAGAATGACATTCACACATGTTAATCCCTTTTATCAAAACACCGCATACAGCAGTCTACACAATAGGTCAGCAGACAAGCTTTGCGTGTTTTCATAACTTCAAACACTTAAAATCCAGTTCCGCCCAGATGTCTTCTTTAATCAGTTTACAGTACAATTACTGTTAAAATAATTACTCTACTAAAATACCGTAACGATAAAGATTCGGCGTGTATGATTTGAAATTATTTTGGAGGAAATATCAACTTATTCACGATACAAGAGTTCCGCGGTCGGAGATGACCGCATTGAAGCCGGATTTTTGATTTAAATGACAGGAAAGTACCTTTCGTGTTTTTGTCAATGCAATACTTAAATTACTGAAATATTGTTCAAAGGTCAAAATGAAATGTAAGTACTTTCAAGGCATGAGCAAACCTTGTGTTATGTTTTGAATGCATGCATATACATGAACAACAATAACATTTAAGGTCACAAATATGAACTTGAATTGACAATTAGGAAAGTTTGATCTCAATTTTTTTATTAGCAAATTAGTAACATATTGTTTGAAGTTTCCATCAATTTCATTATCAAATGTAAGAAAATAAACTTAGATGAAATAATACTATTTATTGTTTATTATTTATTTACCTACCAAAGTTATAAGAACTTTAACATTTTTACATTCAAGGTCACAGTGACCTTGACCTTAGAATGAATGACCTTGAAATGACCAGTGGTCATCTAAGTGTGCTTGCAAACCTTCATGTCAAGTTTGAAGACTCTATGTCCAAGCATACCAAAGTTATAACAATTTTAACATTTTAACATTTAAGGTCACAGTGACCTTGACCTTCAAATGAATGACATTGAAATGACCAGTGGTCATCTTCTAGTACTGGCCAATCTTTATTTCAAGTTTGAAGACTCTAGGTACAAGCATACCAAAGTTATAACATGAAATAAGAACTTTAACATTTTTACATTCAAGGTCACAGTGACCTTGACCTTCAAATGAATGACCTTGAAATGTCCAGTGGTTACTTACTAGTTCTGGCCAACCTTCATGTCAAGTTTCAAGACTCTAGGTCCAAGCATACCAAAGTTATAACAACTTTAACATTTTTACATTCAAGGTCACAGTGACCTTGACCTTCAAATGAATGACCTTGAAATGTCCAGTGGTTACTTACTAGTTCTGGCCAACCTTCATGTCAAGTTTCAAGACTCTAGGTCCAAGCATACCAAAGTTATAACAACTTTAACATTTTTATATTGAAGGTCACAGTGACCTTCACCTTCAAATGAATGACCTTGAAATGACCAGTGGTCATCTGTTAATCCTGGCCAACCTTCATGTCAAGTTTGAAGACTCTAGGTCCAAGCATACCAAAGTTATACCATGAAATAAGAACTTTAACATTTTTACATTCAAGGTCACAGTGACCTTGACCTTCAAATGAATGACCTTGAAATGACCAGTGGTTACTTACTAGTTATGGCCAACCTTCATGTCAAGTTTCAAGACTCTAGGTCCAAGCATACCAAAGTTATAACAACTTTAACATTTTTTATATTGAAGGTCACAGTGACCTTGACCTTCAAATGAATGACCTTGAAATGACCAGTGGTCATCTGTTAATCCTGGCCAACCTTCATGTCAAGTTTGAAGACTCTAGGTCCAAGCATACCAAAGTTATACCATGAAATAAGAACTTTAACATTTTCGAGCACGCCGCCACCCCGCCCGCCCCCCCCCGACAACATCAATCTATAAGCCGAGATTTTTTCGAAAAAAATCCGGCTAATAATTTTGTTAAAAAATACCAAAGAAACTTTTAACCGAAATCAACAAAATTCAATGTTCTCTGCGCTATAACATTTGTATAAAAAAATCAATACACGCACGCTTTGCAGGAGTATACCTTGTACATATCAGCATAATTTTCGCGCGCTTTTGTCGGGAAATATACATGATGACAGTATATTGGAAGCATTTGTAAACATCGTGTTAACTTTAAAAATCGTAGTGCGTTTCGGATTACTAATTATTATTCTCATTTGGAAATTTTACGGAACATTTATTTTTGTCTTATATGTGTTATGATTTAAATATTAATTTGTCAAATGTCTTATATTCATTCATATTGTAGACGTACCTGTGAATTAAAAAACATAATTTTTATATGTATTAATTTCTATACAATTACCTTTTTTTATACATGTACTACAGTATTTAAACAATTTATTATAACAATGTTTTTATTTTTTGGCATGCCCAGTAGCACACTGCTAACACGGCGTTGCGCGGCGGTCACTGATAAGGACGGAAATTGTCTGCATTTACCGACTAGGCTAAAGTAATACACGCTGCGGGAATTAGCGAACGCGGCGTAACGCCGAGCGTTTTATCGAGTTCACCTCGCTCTCTCAACGCCGCGTGAACACTCACTAGCAGAAAAAAAAACGCGGAGGGAGCGCGTTTTTTGGGGAAAACGCGTGGAGTGTACTGTATGTGTTTGTCAGAAACACTATGGCCCCTTTTGCGCCGCTTTGAAACTATATATTTGACCTTTGACCTTGAAGGATGACCTTGACCTTTCACCACTCAAAATGTGCAGCTCCATGAGATACACATGCATGCCAAATATCAAGTTGCTATATTCAATATAGCAAAAGTTATTACAAAATGTTAAAGTTTGCGCAAACCAACAGACCAACCAACCAACAGACAGGGCAAAAACAATATGTCCCCCACGATAGTGGTGGGGGACATAAAAAGATGGAAAAACTTCAGGAAAGGGCAATTCATTTTATATATAGTATACAACGACTATAGCACCCCATATAGTGATCTTTTACAAAGGGTAGATCTTCTGTACTTGCAAATAAGACGTATAAGATCAATGGCTATTGAAACTTTTATAATTATAAATGAAATTTCTCCACCTTTGTTAAATGATTTAGTTGTTAAGAAACAGTTAGGTACACAAATATTTTACAGATACCACAAGTACGCACATCAAGAATTCCTTTAGATATGCTGCCCCCTCACTGTGGAACTCCCTACCGGAAGAATTTAGAAAATGTACTAATTTTTTGCAATTTAAAACTTTAATTAGATCATGGAATGGCAAAATCTGTATGAGCAAAAGTTGTAGATTGAGTGGGATCTCCACAGCAAGGAGCATCGCATCAATTAGTTCTAAAGTTTTCACTTGTGCCATACATGGGCTATTTTTCTACTTCAATGTTATATGTTGTATCTGCTTAGCTTAGTTGCCGCTCAATGTTATATATTGTTAGTTTCTGCTTAGCTTAGTTGCCGCTGTCTGAGTATGCTCTGTATACTAAATCTGCAAGCTTCTGGTTTTTTTTGTTTTTTTTTTAATGAATGCTGTGTTTCTGTATTATTTATATGTGTTTTAGAAACCCCAGATACTGTGTATTGTTTATTGGTAACTAATTAGGTGCTGCTTTGTATGCTCTGTAAACTATATGTGCTAGCTTCGGCTTTATTTTTACGTGCTTTACATGTATGTGTTGTTAGAAATCCAAGTTATTGTGCATTGTCTATTAGTGACTAAATGTGCTGTTTTATGTATATATGCTTATACATGTAAAATGTTAAATGTCTAGTAACAACACTGTATTATATATTTTTTATGTACTTAAAATATTTTTTTAAACCTCTTATTTATTTACAAGAAATTTAGTGGATATTTTAATTTTTTTTCTTAATTTATCTGACTTTTAAGCAGACAAATCTAATCTTTTTAAATTACCATATCGGATGTTATAATGATGTTATAATATAATTTTGTATATTTTATGTATATTTGCCTTATTTAATTACAAATAGGTTTCAGTCTTTCAGCTTTTGTACACTTGCTATCCTTATTCATCATGTTTTATAGTCGGTTGTACAAGCTGCCTAGCATATGTTTGTTGCTGTAAAGAAAAAGAAAACAAAATGTCTATGTGCAAACAGCATAAAACCAGAAAAGCCAAAAAGTAACTCGCAGTCTGTTCAGGTTTTATGCGGTTTGCTGCACATCAGTATCTAAGGTTGGGAGATGAAGCCTTAAAAACTTGAATCTTGTAAAAAAGCTTTTAAATTAAATATAACTTTCTAAGGGACTACAAATGCGTGAAAATACGTATCCAAGTAGTAAAGGGTTAAGACACCAAATAAAACAAGCAAATTACTTCTGGACACAAAAGTATTATATTGACACTAAACAAGATGTGTTTGTGAAACACAATGTCCCCCTATATGATGTTTGACCTTGTAGGATGACCTTGACCTTGTGAAGGATGACCTTGACCATGACCTTTCACCACTCAAAATGTGCAGCTCCATGAGATACACATGCATGCCAAATATCAAGTTGCTATCTTCAATATTGCAAAAGTATTCATAAAATAAGCGATTTGGGCCACATATATTTGACCTCTGACCTTGAAGGATGACCTTGACCTTGAACTTTCCCCACTCAAATGTGCAGCTCCATGAGATGCACATGCATGCCAAATATCAAGTTGCTATCTTCAATATTGCAAAAGTATTTATAAAATAAGCGATTTGGGCCACATAGATTTGACCTCTGACCTTGAAGGGATGACCTTGACCTTGACCTTTCACCACTAAAAATGTGCAGCTTCATGAGATACACATGCATGCCAAATATGAAGATGCTATCTTCAATATAGCAAAAGTTATTGCAAAATGTTAAAGTTGGCGCAAACAGACAGACAGACAGACAGACCAACAGACAGGGCGAAAACAATATGTCCCCCACTACTATAGTGGGGGACATAAAAAGCATTTTTTTGAAGATACAAAGGGCCATAACTCTGTTATTATCAGACAGTGTACAATGCCATTTGGCGTGCATCATCCTATTATTAATATATCGTCGCTGTCGTTCTCAAACCTCGTAGCTACAAAATGCCAACTTTTCAGGAGAGAGAAAAAACCGTCTCATTTTTTTATAACGATGTTTTAGAAATTGAAATTCTGTAAAAATACCAAACAAATGAAGCTGCAAAATACGGTATAAGCCGTAAACGCGTAAGTCATACTGATACGTCATACTGACAGTCAGACATGGTAGCTACGATATTTTGTCACCACAGTTTTGTCATTTTTATGAGGTACGACAATTCGTCCTGATAGGAAACCTCGTAGTTGCAAATAAAACAAGAGCACCGCCTTGCGGGTGCAGACCACTCATCTATTTTCTTTTTAAAGGTGAAGGGACTCTCATTTTCAATCACAAAGGAGGGAGGGTCGGAGTGAAGAGGGGTGTATAGTGTGGGTGTGTGGACATTTATAAATTGTGTTTTTTAACCGTTTAAAAAAAAACATAATTGGGGAGGGTGGGTGGGGGTATAGTGTGAGGGTGTGGTGGTCATTTGTGAGATGATCTTAAAAAAAAAAAAAATAAAAAAAAAATAAGAGGGGGATTCGGGTGGGGGGAGGGGGGGGTGGGGGGGATTCTTGGGTGCGATGGTTGGACGGTATTTCAAACAAAAAATAATAAAAAAAATATTTGTGTTTTTTAACCGTTTAAAAAGAAAAGAAAATTGGGGGGGGGGGGGTATAGTGTGAGGGTGTGGTGGTCATTTGTGAGATGATCGAAAAAAACAAAAAGTTAGGGGGGGGGGATTGGGGGGGGGGGGGGCACAGGGGATGGTTTGGGTGGAGTCTATTGTGGTATGTCAGGTAAGAGTAGTTTTGTCAAAGTATCAATTAAATCTAATCATAAATAAAGAAGTTATGGCAATTTTAGCAAAATTTAATAATTTGACCTTGAGAGTCAAGGTCATTCAAAGGTCAAGGTAAAATTCAACTTGCCATGAACAGTAACCTCATGATAGCATGACAGTATTTGAAGTTTGAAAGCAATAGCCTTGATACTTTAGAAGTAAAGTGGATCGAAACACAAAATTTAACCATATATTCAAAGTTACTAAGTCAAAAAAGGGCCATAATATCGTAAAAATGACAACCAGAGTTATGCAACTTGTCCTTTTACTGTACCCTTATGATAGTTTGCGAGTGTTCCAAGTATGAAAGCAATATCTATGATACTTTAGGGGTAAAGTGGACCAAAACACAAAACTTAACCAAATTTTCAATTTTCTAAGTATAAAGGGCCCATAATTCCGTCCAAATGCCAGTCAGAGTTACATGTACATAACTTTGCCTGCACAGTCCCCTTATGATAGTTAATAAGTGTTGCAAGTATGAAAGCAATAGCTTTGATACTGTAGGAATAAAGTGGACCTAAACACAAAATTTAAACAAATTTTCAATTTTCTAAGTATAAAAAGGGCACATAATTCTGTCAAAATGCCAGTCAGAGTTACATTACTTTGCCTGCACAGTCCCCTTATGATAGTTAGTAAGTGTTGCAAGTATCAAAGCAATAGCTTTGATACTTACGGAATAAAATGGACCTAAACACAAAACTTAACCAAAATTTTCAATTTTTTTAAGTATAAAAAGGGCACATAATTCTGTCAAAATGCACGCCAGAGTTATCTAACTTTGCCTGCCCAGTCCCCTCATGATAGTAAGTAAGTGTATCAAGTTTGAATGCAATAGCATTGATACTTTCTGAGAAAAGTGGACCTAAACGCAAAACTTAACCGGACGCCAACGCCGAAGCCAAGGTGATGACAATAGCTCATAATTTTTTTTCAAAAAAATAGATGAGCTAAAAAATTATAAAAACGTTTTTGTCAAATTTGTCCAAACGAAACGACGTACCTATAGGTGAAATGGCGTCGCTACGACTTTTCGCCGGGAAAAAAGCCAACAATCATTCTACAACATTTCGTCACGTGGCTTTTTCAAGGGCTCTGATTGGCGTAGAGCTACGAGATATAGCACAAAACACGCGCCAGACTTAATATATTCGGAAAAGACGAAAAAAATATTTTGAAAATTTTGGAGCTACAAGGTTTGAGAACGACAGCGACGATATATACTCATACCAAGTTTCAATGAAATCCGCAAAAGCACTTCCAAGATATGGCTCCGGACACAAAAGTGACGGACAGACGGACGGACAGGCGGACAATGCCTAAACAATATCCCTCCGCCTCTGGCGGGGGATATATACTCGTTCCAAGTTTCAATGAAATCTGCCAAAGCACTTCAAAGATATGGCTCCGGACACAAAAGTGCCTATAGTAAAAAGAATTTTTTCAAGATACAAAGGGCCATAACTCTGTTTTTAACAGATGGTGTACAATGCCATTTGGCGTGCATCATCCTCTTATGCATATATATACTCATACGAAGTTTCAATGAAATCCGCCAAAGCACTTCCAAGATATGGCTCCAGACACAAAAGTGCCGGACGGACAACGCCAAAACAATATCCCTCCGCCTCTGGCTGGGGAAAAAACAATATCCCTCCGCCTCTGGCGGGGGATAATTAGCAGCAGTTATATTCAAGCACTGTCCCATTTTTGTGTGATTTGTGACGACAATTAACTGAACTATAAAAATTCAAATGTTGCTAAAGACTGAGTTTGACAACATTGATTTACCAAAAATCGGTTCAAACCAGTAGAGGGATAATCATGCTCTCTGTCAGATTTGACAATTAGGTCACGCAGGTTTGTTTATAAATAAAATCCAGAGAACGCTTAGAAAATACCACGAGTTAAACCGAACCGCCAGTTAAAATGGGTGTGAGTATTAATAATATACTTGTGAAATGTGGACTTGGTTCTCATTTGATAAGGACTAACCAACAAAATGACACCAAAACCATTCCTACTTTGATACTGTTTAAGCGACCTTTTTTAAGTGTTATCAATGTTTAACTTTCACCATATAAGGAAAACTGCCCTGTCCATTGCATCATTTTTTTCTAATTAACCAGATTCATTTTCAACAACTGCTCCTTGTGATAGCGATGACAGCACTTTTAAAAACAAATGATGTGTTTGTCAGAAACACAATACCCCCTACTGCACCGCTTTGATTTTTTTTAACCTTTGACCTTGAAGGATAACCTTGACCTTTCACCACTCAAAATGTGCAGCTCCATGAGATACACATGCATGCCAAATATCAAATTGCTATCATCAATATTGCAAAAGTTATGACCAATGTTGAAGTTTTGGTTAATGTTTTGGACACACACACCAGCATTATAGATAATTGTTTACCCATGGAGGTAAATACCGCCTCTTTTCAAAGCATGGGGGTAAATGGTCAAATTGTGCCTTGCTTGAAGGGTAATTTGCTAAAAGTAAAACAATAATATAGCCGGGGTACGGACACACTACTTTAATCATGTTAAACACAATAAACCATTAACTTTGATTGCTCCATCAGTGGCCCAAACATTATCAGCCTTGTATTGTTGGCAGATTTTACATTTAAGACGAACTTCGTCCTTATCGTCCACCACCGTTAGCCACAGAAAACTTTTTGCCAACTTTCAACAGTTGTTTTAGAAGCGTTTAAGTGTGTCCTTTTTGATTTGAAAACAGAGGAAATTAAATCATTCAGTATTGGCAGTACGATGTTTTTACTCCATACAACTTTTGCCTTATAAAAAATCAATTTTACTTTTTTTTGGCTTCGAAGAAGCCATGCTGACTTTTTCATGTAAAAAATACAACACATCAGCGCTTGAGTGTCTGTTAAAAAATCAATACTAAATTTACCATGCGTCTAGATGATACAGAGTATACATACCGACTGGCTAACTATTCCCACAATCCAGCGCACAAATTAGCTCTAATTTTTACGATAACCAGTCTCATATTTTGGCGAAAGACAATCAACTGTTGATATATTTTGTTACGTTGTACGCAGAGAATTTAAATCATTTGCGTAAGTCCAGATTGGCTGGTAAATTGAGCGTATCTTGATATTTATTATGCGTATGTTACGCTGATAAGCAGCTTATCTAGAACGGTGACACACACACACACACAGTGACACACACACACATACAATGACAGACAGGCCAAAAACAGTATACCCCCGCAGGGCCCTCGATTCGCCCTTTTTACCGCAGAATATCGGCGGCTTCCCCCCATGAAAATTTTATACCTTTTTCCCCTATTTCAGCTAAACATTCCCCCCTCCAAATTTTGTTTTTATTTTTTTATTTTATACCTATGTTGCCAGCTGGTATCGTGCTATTAACCTTTGATTAAATGTATATTTATGTAAATCGCATTACAATATAGCAATTTTATGTGTTGAATGGTTGGTGAAAAGATCTTCTAAAATTCCCCTTTCCGCCCAAAACGATGCGAAATTCCCCCTACTAAGGGCCCCGGCCGAAATCCCTAAAAGTGTAGCAAGGGCCCTGCCCCGATGATTCGATCCAGGTGCATAAAAAATATTTGATAACAAATTGATGTACATTTTATTGTTGCTATAGTCTTAACTAAGAAAAATCCTTTTAAATTTTTTGATTTAATGAATAAATAAAAAATTTACATCAATTTTACAAAATGGAAATTGGACTTTATTTCTGCCAAAAATCGCTTCCCATTTTACTAATTGAACAGCCTTTGGTTAGAACACTTAATCTTAAGTCTGTTTTAATCAAATTGGTTTTTATACGAACAAGATGTGTTTTGTTAAACACTATGTCCCCCTTATATTTGACCTTTGACCTTGAAGGATGACCTTGACAGAGCTCCAGATAAGGTTTTGTGAAATTCTGAAATTACTACCAGATTTTTAAAAAGAATTCTTAACTCTGAAATTTTATTCTTAACGTTACTACTAAGTTTTGGAAATAATTCTTATTTTTTCTAAATGACCTAAAAATAAATAATAATGGTTATTTTCATGCAAAAAAAATCAAAATAAACATACTAGCAACTTTATTTATACGAGTTCAACAGTGTCTTTTCAGTATTATACAATTTTATTTTTCCAATACCTTCATATGCCCAAACTGTGTTTAGATTGCATGCCTTAGATGAATTTTTACATATTTCACAATTAAAACGGGCCTCCCCTTCAATCTTTTCAACGATTAGCCACGGGACTTGTCCCTTCCACTCGTTCAATGTGTTTTTTGTGTTTAAGTTTGGACCCGTCGTGGCGCGTTTTTGCTTAGCTTTTCCGACTGTGTCGGCAACTGAACATACAACATCGTATAAGATCTTTTCTATAATGTCTTTCTAAACATTTAATTTCGGCTCACTTTGCGTACAATATGTTAAAAGCGTGTTTTTGGACGCTTTGCAGTTTTTTAGGACGCTCTCTTGGCGCCGCCATTGTTTTTTGACAGATAGACTGTATACGCCGCTTTTATTGGAAAAAATGCGCTTTGTTAAACAAACCCGATAACCATTCTATATAAGCACCGCAAAGATCTTTAATACGCGAAAAGAACTCAATAAAAATCGATACGAACCGATGTAAAAATAATATTCGTAACTTGATTTTGTAATTCTTAATGGTACGACAAGATTTTAAAATAAATACGTAACAGACTTGAAAATAATTCGTAATTACGAAAATACGACCCTTATCTGGAGCTCTGCTTGACCTTGACAGTTCAGCACTCAAAATGTGCAGCTCCACGAGATACACATGCATGCCAAATATCAAGTTGCTATCTTCAAATTCATAGAAATTATTTGACCTTTGACCTTAAATGATGACCTTGAACTTTTACCATTTAAAATGTGCAGCTCCATGAGACACATAATGCATGCCAAATATCAAGTTGCTACCTTTAATATTGCAAAAGTTATGATTAAGTTTGAAGCAAGCCAACAAACAAACCAACAGACAGGGCAAAAACAATATGTACCCAGGGCTTTTTTTCCTTCTTTTGGACCCGCCGAAAAAAGGCCCTTTCCCCTCGGATTTTTTCCCCTCAGCAGGTAAATTTTCCCCCAGACTTCTTTTTTTTCCCCTAAAAAAAAAAATTTTTTTTTTTTTTTTTTACTTTAAATACATAAGTTAACCTGATCCAGTGTAGAAAATATAACATATTGCATAATTAAATTATCTGTTGCCTTGAATTGTTTTAAAAACAGCAAAATAAGTTAAATGATTATTTAAGACTTTCCTTATTTTCCCCAAAATCCGGCATTTCGCGTGATTTTTCCCCCCAAAATCCGGCATTTCGCACGATTTTTTTCCCCCTCAAAAAAGGCCAGGCCCTTTCCCCAAAGTCAGATAAAAAACCCTGGTACCCCAGTATAGTCTGTGGGACATAACTAATGTCTTTTTAAATCAATTCTTACAAATAATATTATTGCATATAAATTTAATGACGGAAACTGAGGACACAATTAGCAAGGGACATCACAAGATATTGACCAACAGATCCAGTATAGTCACACCGATAGTGACTGACAGTGTATGGTATATACACCTTCAGTAATTTCATACCATACAAGAGCGATTTAGAAGTTTAACAAATTATCATACACCATTGTAAAAGTAAAAAGTTCACCTCACAATTTACACCAGTATTTTCAAGTCTCCACTTCTGTAGTCTTTCATGAGTTGATATGTTTGTTGAAAATGGCCATATCATTTTCAAATTTAACGTTGAGCAAAACAGCATTGTTGATTTGTTTTTCTTTTTTCTTCAATCTTTTAAAAATTATAACATGTGACATACTCTAAAACTAGGCACCCTGGTTAGCAATAATGCTTATGTCAATAGTTTTACTTTCATTTTGTGTTTTAGTTCAATGATACTGTGCAGTATGTTTTTAAGCATTCAATTTAATGTTTATTTTACATCATCATCACTTAAAGTTGTATCACCCAAACTATGTAGATAAGCATGTTGTGCAATATAATAATAGAATTTTGACAACTTAGTGTCTGGAGTAAACACTTTCTGTAACAAAATTTAAGTCTTTTAAAAAATGTTTTCTTTTTTTCATTTGACAGTCACATACTTAAACATTCTAAGCAATAGTTAGTTGTAAAAAAACACATGGTTGTTTGTTTACAGAGTATGAAAATTAAAAAGGGAA
The DNA here is from genome assembly GCF_020536995.1 of Dreissena polymorpha. NCBI lineage: Eukaryota > Metazoa > Mollusca > Bivalvia > Myida > Dreissenidae > Dreissena > Dreissena polymorpha. The sequence continues at coordinate 19,587,080 of NC_068364.1, read as the reverse complement.
AATAATGTTTGTCAGAATATTGTTCTGTCCGAAAGCCACGTTTACACAATAACGTTTTTTGAGGAAAGTCCTTGCCAGACTGTTATGTCGGTGTATGACACTTAGATGGAGCATTCTATGTTAAATATTACATTTAACATCAACTCGACCACTTACATTACAATTTCTGAGACTGTACTGTTCTGATCTTTGGTTCGTTTTTTGTAAACTTTCTGAAGTTTTGTTCACGGCATTTGATGATTATCCAAACAGTGACAGAGTAGCCGAAGCAATGCTGAAGCACTGTTGAAAACAACTACAGAAATTATCGAGGAACCACTGAAACGTACTATTGGGGTCAGTCACTTCAACTAGCCGGCGCTATTTTGCGATACAGAGAATTTTCGAAAAAAAACAAAAAAAAATGTAGTGGATTTTACTGATTGAAGATGGAACTTATTCAGGCTTATAGTGGAAATCAGTAAGAAATACAAATTCCTGTTTATTTGGGCCTGTCAAAAAGCACAAAAATGGCACGCAACTGTCAAGTGACTAATGACACGAGTACGAGTATGCTACAGAATGAGATTAGTACATCACATGGAAAAAGAAGAAGAAGAATTAATATTAATGTTACGAAAAATGAACCAATTGAAAGCTCAGAATCTTTTTAATGATGTTAGCATTTTTTATGTACGTTAAAAAGAGGCTGAGCTATTTATATTCAAAGCACGCAACCCTTAAAAAGAAACTGAATTCGCAGGCGCCACTTCAGCAGAAATACAATAAGTACGGCGAATTTAGCGCAATATAAACATATTATTTGATATTGCAATGTCCCATAATTACTCATATAAAAAATTTGTTATTTATGATTCATTTGCAATAACAATTCAGAGAAAAGAGTAAGAAACATAATGTTTTTAATTTAGGATTGTTTAAACTTGCACTCTTCATAATGGTGACAGATACCGGCTCGTTAGCCGCCCTATTCGTTGTTGTCGTTACTAGTGACCTACAGCACGTGCATTTTTCAAACTCTAAAACATAACTACTTTCATGAAAACTGCTTGACAAGTAAGCATAACTGAAATTACCTTGGCGATACAGGAATAAGATAGCAGAACAATTACACCACTCTGTCAACGATATTTCAGCAGACGTTCAAAAATGAGAGTATGTCATCATAATGATCAACGCAATTTGTGTATGCATTCTTCCCGCCTCATCGCACAAAACGGCATTCAATCAAAAAGTTGGTCGAAACGGCCCCATAATTTGTCAAAACGGTCGCACTTTGGACAAAATGGCTTACTGCGGGTCAGTACATGTACATGTATGTTGACGCACAACGACAACTCTGCTAGGAGAATGAAGATGGCTCCAAAGTCAGTTTTTAAGTTGGTAAAAATGGCCCCAAGAGATAGAGAGAAAGAAAAAAATGTGCTCCTGTTATTGTCTGTATCAAAAAAGACACTTCGTGGTATATTTTGAATCTGGTCGTTATGCCCTCAATCCCGTTCGGCCCCGAGTCGTTTCGCCCTAATTACCGTTCGCCTTGGGTCGTTTCGCTCTAATTCCTGGGTCGTTTCGCCCTAGTTTTTATACGTACAGCGATTTTAAAGGATTTATCTTTAGCATGTAAGAAGCTGAATGTGATATTGTTTAATACAGTATAGTATTATCTTTATTACTGTTTCTTTAGTCTTTTGCTTCAGGTATATCGTCAAAATGAGGTGTTACAATGCTAGAGACGCTTTGAAATAAAAACAAAATACAACGTTATTTATATTCAATATTTGCATATATTTGGATAGCTCTAAAGTGATAAGATAACAAGAAGAATTCACACGTCTCAACACAACATTCAATACAGTGTCGTAGCACACACACACACAAACAGTAGACATACATTTTATTTAACGTAACAGAATACAACTGAGCACATCACATCAAAATACAGACTTCATTTTATAATAATTAAAACACCTGTCTCAACAAAACATTCAATACAGTGTCGTAGAACACATACACAATCAGTTAACATAAATTTTATTTTACGTAACACAAAACAACTGAGCACATCACATCAAAATACAGACTTCATTTTATATTTATTCATACACATGTCTCAACAAAACATTCAATACAGTGTCGTAGCATACACACACAATCAGTTGACAAACATTTTATTTTACATAATTTTTTTTTTGTTTTGCTTATTTTAATTTCCATAACATTTTCACTAGTTTATTTCAGGTAAAAGAATTTTATAATAAATTCATTATTTGGATAGTTAAATCTGAAATTACAACTTTAAATGATTTGGTTTATTTTACCCACATACAAACATTGATTGCGTCGTTTTCAATAATAATTCTTTACCTTTAAACTATCTCACAAATAACTGATTGCGTCGATACTTAATTGTTTGTTAGAAAATAATTTGAATGCGTGCGAGATTGGATGAATAAGCATTAGTTAATTCTGATAATTACGCTTCTTTGAGAATTTAGATTTATTGTATTATATCATAATTACATCACAATTATAACACAATCAAATTAATTGTTAATAATATGCATGAAATCAATTATTTCCCGAGCATTTCAATATCGGCCATAGACAATCTAGTCCATTTTTATGATCCATTTAGTACAATACAGATTTAGTAAATATATTTGAGTTTATACTTGTTCAATGGCAGATAAGTGTATCGAGTGCGCGTTTACAGTTCGACCGCCACAATAAGGAAATTCGTGTGACTCATTTGACGCATGGAAAAACCGAACATGCAATTCAGGTAAGCGAGTATCCATAATATTATTTGATAATTAGATTTCTAATAATTTTAAATATAGCTCTACATCTTAATGTTCAAACATAATATAAAAATCGACGATATGTACGAATTTATTACAGGTATGTACCTTGGCGATTTCAAACGAGCATGTAAGGGATACCTTTTGCACTTTATATTGGACGATTTTTAAAAATACATGTAATGCGAAATATGTTGACAAAACATATAAAAACTAATCACCCTTTAAAATTTTCCGTTAATTTTCAAAATATACGGGCCTGAGCGCAACCTCGGAAGTAGCATTGGCTTATTTATTAATGCATCTCAAAAAAGAGGAGGCGCGCGTGATTAACGGTCGTGTTTAACCTTGAGCCATTTTTTAAAACGTTATCACTGCATTTAGATTGCATCATTAACTGTTCCTTGTTTTTCTCTCCTGTTTCTGCGGTGGGTTGGTGAACAAATGAATGTTAAATATATTTGGTAATCGTCAAACTGAAAGGATTCAATAACACAATAATATTTAAGATTTTTTTATACGCTCCTCACCAAACCGTAACCGTGTTCTGTAGCGAGATTATGTTAACATTAAACGTGTCGTCATGTAACTTAACACAATTTATATCTTAACGATTTATTGTATTCTGCTAAATTAAAGATAAGGTTTACCAAGTAAACGTATTCACATTTAAAGCAATCCTCGATAGGTTATAACAACGCTCTTTTGTAAGACTGCATAAAGCAATAAAGCACAATGTCTGGTCTTCTTTCATATGTAACACAGAGAGGCGGATAGCAGACTGATTTATTAGTTGGTCGCGTAGCGACCAGCTAATGTTGTTACTCAAAATTTCAAGTCGGTTCGGCTGATCTTGGGAGAGCCTACTACCTGCCACATCCGCGCGAGAAAGAGTTGTATAATTTATGCAACAGGTTTGAGTTGTCCAACGATATTCATTTACAAATGGAAACATTTTATGAATATCGTGTTAAATGTAATAGTTTCAAACGGAGATTATATAGAAAAGAATCAATAAACAATGATTGTATTATACATGTCGCGGAAGAGATTGTTTATGAATGATGAAGGTTGTTTATGAATGATTAAAATAGTCCACTTTCTGTTGCGTCTTCATGACGTAGTATTTTTGCTCAGCCCATTCATAATCTGAGGCTATTAATAGATGCGGCTGCTGATAAACAAGGGAGAGCCAATTGCACGGGTGATAACAACGCATTAGTATCAGGTTACGCTTGTTAATCTGAGGCCATTGATAGATTCGGGAAAACAACGCAATTGTATAAGGTTACGCTTGTTTATATTCGTAATTTATAAAACGTTGAACATGAGTTTAACAATAACATCAGGGATACGATAGACAACAACAAAAATGCTTCTTTATCGCTAAAACCGAATATAACAAACAATTAAATATAACACGAATGGTCTGTTTCGTAACCTCGTTCATGCTTCTACAGCGGGAAAACGTTCTTTTGTTTTCAACAGATAGCGGCGATCTTTTGTATTTAGGGGTGCTAACAACGCAATAGTAAAAGGTCAAGCCTGTTTATATTCTCAGTTCTCAATTTATTTAACGTTGGACATGAGTTTACCAATTACTACAGGTATACTATAGACAACCTCAAACATGCTTTATAATCGCTAAAACCGAAAACGACTAAATAGAACAAGAAATATCTTTTTAAAATGTAATCGTCGTAAACGCTGACTTTGGAATAAAGTTTGCAATTTATTTTTCTAAATAAATAATTAAAATTAAAACAAAATGTTAACTATTGTGTTGTTTTCACTTATAAGTTGCTTATTCACCGCAGCATAAAATGTGTGTTGTCAGTGTCAAACCACACATAGGTGTAAGACGATAAAAAATATACTACGGGAGTGCACATCATATGTGCCTTCACATGCCATATAATTTATTATAAGTATATTTCTTCACTATCGAAATAAATCGTACTGTTAATGTTTGATTTAAACGCAGTTTTCTTTCGACACATTTAAATCACACTTTCATAGCCGCGTCATTCGAAAATTGGTCTTATGCGTTTCGACCAGCCTTTCTTAAACTCAACATGTGCATTTGCGCAGTCTGGTCAGAGGCTATGCTGTTCGCTATAAAATCACTCAATATTTTATGGTCTCATGTATCTCCTGACCAGACTGAGAGATGAGCAGGCTTAGTAGGCTATATATGAATGATGGGCGCATATGGAATAAGACCTACTTTCGCATGACGAAGGTCATTAAAATCTCATTGCGAATTGTAAATGGCACATTTTAGCACAATGCTTTTTGATACGAAATTAAATTCAAAATAGCAAACTTGTAAAAAAGGGCAGCCTATCCAGGCGTTCAGGAACGATTTCCATACGTGCTGAAGGAGTACGGCAAACATTGTGGTTGGATAATTAAACGTTTTTTTTTTTTATCCTGACACTGTACTATTTTAGTAATTATTGTTTTCCCATCTTGAAAACAAAACTGAAATTCTGCGAAATAGATTTTAACGCGTAATTGTAACTGGGCCACAATTTGTGTCGTTTGAACATTTAGAGAGTAGTCCGGAATTCCTTACACTGAACAATGCTACATCCTTTGCGCTTGGCTCAGACGCAGTGATTTAGCCAAAGTTCAGAGGTGTTATCTCGAATCAGTCTATGAAATATTCAGAAATAATCATGCGTGTCTGCTGCAGTTATGTAAAAGTCATTAAGATGAAAAGCTGAGTAAAACAGCTACGCTGAAAAAGCGCATGAGTGCTCTATAGCTATGTTTAGGTAAGAGTTATTGATACCGTGTGAACTAGGTTTACTAGTAATGCATTAACAACAATGTACGGGTCAACAGGGCTGTCTTGATGACATTTTTTTCACAATGTAATGATCTTATGTAAATGATGACCTTAAAGAGTATTTATTTCAACTTTTTCACCTCGTTAAGGGACCTGTCGAATTTTATTCAGATATCAACAAAATGCGTATTATATACATGTAGATTGATTGGACACGATGAGTAAAGAACGCATTAAGGCCGTTCAGTTAAGCGTTAATTTATATTTTTCAAAATCTACCAGACGTCATTTATAAAAATGGTGAGAACAATTGGCGTGAGGAAAAGAGGCACGTGGAGAAAACTATGCCATTCTGCAATCTCCACATAGAGTTGTCGCTCCTTGCTCTCACAAACAATATCTGCCATCACAAAACCATATTTGGCAGAATTGTATGTTTTTGTTTGAGTAAACATATTTTGAATAGTAGTATCATTTTCCTAGTATATTTTGAAAATAGTGTATAAGTTCAGGTTCTTAATAAAAAATTAATTACCTAATTAAAAAAAAGTAAAACTATCAACGGAAAATGTACTGTTCAACTGTAGCAGGGTTCGGTATAAGGGGAACTTATACTGCCTTGCTATATGAGCTAGCTTTTATAGCGACGCGGTAGAGTGTCTGCCTGATTTGGAACCGGGAGGTCCCGGGTTCGATTCCCAGTATGATGGGGGATTTTTCTGGCCGGGTTACACAACGTTGCTAGGTATTATCACGAGGTTGGTTATGAATGCAAGGGTCTTATCCAGCTATACTAGTTCCAGTCAAACTAGTCAAAGCTCTGCTCGGAGGTTTGCGATTCAGTTGCACTTTCTGTATGACAAAATTGGCCATATGACCTTGACGTGTGACCTTGACCATTGAATTAGGTCAGAGGCCCCTCTTGGAGAGACATGCGGAACGCAACAGACAATGCAGTATTAGGTGAAATGTCTTTTTAAAAATAGAATATGAATGGTTCACCAATCGTGGGTATTGCCGAAAATGTATTATGTTATCATTCTATAAATAGATGGTAACTGTATGTACACAACGTTCTGTGAATAGTCTGCCCTAGATATGTATTGTTGTGTAACCACGGTTGTGCTACCCGCGAAGACGATGTACATTCATATATATAATTTAATGATTGTTCGCATAATGAGGTAATCATATAGGTGTGATACATTTTTTAGTTTCAATTTACACACATGATTGCAATTTTACAATTGTATCTATCGTAAATTGCAATAGTTACAATTAGGGTGAACAGTGCGTACACTATACCGTTAACGTGTCAGTCATTGTCGCAGTCAATCCGTGTACTTTACTGGTTTAAGTGTAATACTTACTGACAAGTTAGCGGTTAAATCAAATAAATACATGTTATACGTAATTAAACTGTCAAGTAGGGAATCTACGTGCAGAATGTCTATCCGGTTAGCGCAGTGGTTGGCACACGCGCTTCTCACCTAGGCGACCCGGGTTCAATCCGCGTTCCCGGATTAAATCCCCATTCTCGGAAGCATTAAGGTTCCATGGGTGTTCAATATATCGGACAAGTGTGATTAACTCAGGGTACTCCCGCTTAACCCCCAAACCTCCATACCATACGAACATTAACAATTCTAGTAACTACGATGAATAGGTGGATATTGCATATATTATTAAAAAGTCATCCCAACTTTCAGGAGTCTATGAAGTAAACTATGTAGGATTGCTGAGAAACACTGAGGACCCATATTATGCAGCTAAAACCATGGGGCTAATCATAAACAACCATTGGTTTTCTTGATATTGGGAAAGGGCATGGCCGTATATTTTGGGAAATCAAAGCGCTGTTCACTGCAGTTGATCGCCATTGCATAACCTTAGAAGCAACTCATTTGTAAAATATAATTTATCCCTTTTAACATCGTAAGTTTGAAATAAACAACTTAAGTGGCTTTAACAACTTGTAATTTTATAAAATAAAACCGTACGTGTTCGTGTGCTTCCTAACATCGACTCTCTGTTAAATCACTGAGTTCTTGTATTCTTCTTAAAGTGTACTCACAATTTACCTGGACAATAACAATACAATTGGATTTTCAGTTATCAATGTTAAACTATAATTTTACTTATACGAAACCTAAAACTCAATTTTTCAATTCATTGATCATGCTTGTCTTGAGCGTTTGGATCTCTCCAATCGTATTAACTCCCCAGTCTATGCATTGGAGTGACCGTTCTAAGGCGGTGGGTCCAGATCTTACTAGTATCATGATGTTATGAAACACATTGTATTGGTTATAAAACACGTTGTATTGTATTTATTGTCTTTTATTTTATAGGCAATTTGTCATTTACCTAACATAAACACTAATAGACAAGATTTAATCGCTTAGTTCTGTTTCTGAAGTGTTGCTATTAAATCTTTTCTGCTTTGATATGTCCAATGATACGGTTTTGTGTGCGTGTTTTTTTCTGGATGACTATTGTGCATCTGTGATTTTGAACAGGCCTAAAATATGACTGAGTGATGTTAGTTTGAGTAGATTTTCTGATATTTTGGCGTGTGATAAACACATGGATCTGTTAAACGTATCGTCAGGTTATATTTGAATTAACAAACTAATGTTTTTGCTTGATGGTTAATCAATAAATATTGGCAAACAAGTCTACGTGACAATACAATCGTCATTGTGTTTAATTAAACTCATACGGATGAGTACAACATTAGTGAGGACAAAAATGCTTTTAATCACAATGGTTGATTGATCTAGGATTGCGTTGGTTTGTCCGATTAATTGCTGAAAATGGAAAACTCCATTAGCAAATGCCATGCGTTGATTACTGATGATTGATTAACGTTTTGGTTTCAGACAATTATTGGCGAGAACTTCACATTTGTCCGCGGTTTCGTTTCTTATTTTAAACTAGACATTTGAATGCAACGTTTAAGATTCACATCACAATAGTATTCCATGTAAATATGTTCAAAACAAGTAGTACATTTTTCTTAAAATAAAAAACATGAATATCATGTGGATATTATGTGTTATTGTTATGGTATTAAGCTCGTTTCAAGTTGAAGGGAATATGTCTAGACTTTATACGCATATGACAAGTGGATACAACAAGCTTTTACTACCAGTAAAAGATCATCGAACACAGGTTAACGTCAGTTTCCAGCCATTTCTTGTCAGCATCAACAGTTTTGATGAAATAAATGGTGAAATAGCTCTGACCTGTATTTTTTCACTTGAATGGACAGAAGAAAGGATGTCATGGAATCCTGTCGAGTTTGATAACATTACATCTTTCGTTTTGCCAGCGAGTGAAATTTGGTACCCAAGAATATTGTTGCAACAGTCGGCAGGTTCGATTCAGGTGGTAGGAGCCAGCGAGCATTCACTGCGTATTTTCATAATGGAACTGTACACTGGCGTACTGGGAACGTGTTTGAAATCGTGTGCAGTGTCGATGTTACGTTCTTTCCGTTCGACACACAAATGTGTAACATCAGCTTTATTTACCCAGCATACGGACTAAGTGAATTAGCTCTAGTACCTGTAAGCAGTACAGTAGACATTACGATGCTGGCTAAAAACAGCCAATGGGCATTTATAGCCGGAAATATATTTTCAAATGGCTATGACGGACAGACACCATATTTCAAAATAGAATTACATTTGGGAAGACGAAACGAGTTTTATGTCGTGTATATTATTATCCCAATAACTTTGTTAGGCGCAATAAACAATATTGTTTTCCTGCTACCTGCAAGTTCCGGAGAGCGTTCGGGTGTTGCGATCACAGTGTTTCTGTCGTTTGTCGTCTATCTTGAGATTATGAACACAACTATTCCACAAAGTTCTTCTCCAGTGGCTTACATTTATTACTACTTAATGTTTCTGTTGCTGTATAGCAGCATTGTTTTCTTCTTTTGCATAATGGCGTTACGGATTCACGACCGTAAAGGAAGCGTTTCTTCATGCTTACAGAAAATGGTCCAATGGTATCGCAAACGATCTTGTTGCCAGCCGAAACGTCCTGTCAGACCATCCGATGATTCTGTGGTTAGGATTCACCCGGTCTCTGAAGAACATGATGATACTAAGCCGTACGATACGTGTAACCAGTCAGATTGTGAAAAGAACAGTGAAGAGTCCGAAATAACATGGTCAGATGTCGGTGACCTTTTTGACGAAGTTTCGGCAAAAACATTGAATTTAATATTCTGGGCATTTTCGATATCAACACTTGTTCTGATCTACAATAACGGTTAACTTCCAAAGGTATTATAACTCAAATGAACTTCGTTAAATATCGCATTATTTCGTTCATTTCCATTACCTCGAAAGGTCTCAGATTGTTTGCGTAAAAGTAAGATAATGTGGGCAAAATCTAAACAATGTATGTTTTGTAATATTTATCGAATTAAAAGCAAAATAAACAATGTGGTGTAGAGGAACATAATACTTGCGCGGATTCGATTCTCGGCATACTAATTTTAATGTTGTTGTGTTATTATATTTAATGTATACTTTTCCAAATAGTATAGGCTTGTAAATAAATACATACAATGACATAATAATAAAAACATGTTAACAAGTCTTTTTATGTCCCAAGTAAAAAGTCCCCATGTCTTATTTACTATATGACATGTGTTTTAAATATCGCCGTTCCGCTGAGTAATTACTTTCTGATCTGTGTAGGTACCATGTTAACAAACCGGTTGTAACAAAGAGACTCGAAAATGAATGAATCAGGTATTTACATACTTAAACATATGTTAACACAATGTAACTATTATATAGTGACACAATGTTATTCTGAATATCAATGCATAAGTGAGAAAAAGTAACAATTTGTAATATTTATTGCCTGTTTTTTTTTCGTTTACAAGAAATGAACAATAAGTTATGGATATTTATGAGTAGTGTATGATTGTATATAAATACGATATTATAAATAAATTAATTGCAACATGGTAACGAACAAATTGATTTAAATTTTACCAACTTGGTATTTTTTGATGAAGTGAGTATAGACGTTTGGTGTTAATCGATATAGCAAATACAATTGTAACACGATTGTAAGTAAAAATCTAAAATTGTAACGAAGCTTGACATTTTGAAATTAATTTATATAATTCTATATTTTTAATGGACTTGTTAAGTAAATTAATAAATTGGACACATATCTTGTAAAAACAAAACTATTGTTTAGAAATATTGAATGTTCATATTGAATGTTAAACGTAATATGAGATTGCGGATTGCTTAATTAACAAGATGAAGGAGTAAATATCAATTTTATCGTTGTTAAACTCATACGTTTATTAATATGTATACATTTAAATTAATTTGTAAGATCTTAATCAGAATTATTCAATTAAAAATTATGAATATTACTATACTTTTTAATCGGCGATGAGCTTTGTTTACATAACATTGTATGCAAACGACTGGGTGGGGTAAAGACATAGAAATAGTACGAACTGACAAACCATTTTAAAATGGTCACTTGAGAACAGCGGTTACATGTCTACAGCGTTTACTTTGGTAATTTCCCTGAAATTACCGATGTTTTCAGGCGGTTCACGTATCATGCATATTACACAGAATAAATATTTACCTGAGGTCCGAGAGTCACTGATTGTTATTGCAGGACATGCTCCAAGTTAGTACCAAATATTATCCGACATTTATTTTAGCTGAACAATATACCTATTTAAGTCTTCAAATGTAAGTTGATGAGCTTTTTCAGCCGCACTCGGTTAAAGTGTTATTTAATATATCAAAACTCTACCAGTTAACGTGCTGCCTGACATGTCTTTCTGTTGAAAAAATCAAAGATATGTAAATGGTTTTAAAGTGAATTCATAAATTAAGTGTTCGTCACAATATGATAGAAATATCAATGAGTAATGCAAACGTATTTTTTTAATATGATATGTATGATTAAAGCTGGCTATGTGGTGATAACCTTCAACGCCTTGGACTGAACTCTCCAACACTGCGACCGCAGCTTTTATAATATTTATGTTTCGTTAAACGTCGCATTTCATGAATTGTATTGGCACTTGGTTGTTTTCCTGAAATAAAAGACTTTAGAACACTAGCGGAATTTCTCTTATATATATATAAGTCTATATAAGTATATATATTGGTCTCCGGGAGACCATAACTGTGACAACGGTTTAGTTTACTTATGTTGTATAAGTTATTGGTAATCTGCCTCAAATAGCACTGAGTGATATATGCGAGATCATTTTTACAAATGACTTTAATGGCGTTTAATGTTCTGATTTTGTCTTCTTATAATAAACACGTCGAACTCTTTAAATTGCCTTCACATAATATCTGATTTAATTAAATGATAGGTTCGCTTGATGATGTATAATAAATATTGGCGAACAAATGTCAATACAATCGTTATGATGCACCATGTGATAATAGAGGCAATGCCGCTTTTGCACGATATAAGTAATTACTGAAATGCTTTATATCACATTGTATGATGGATCTGGGATGGCTTTGCTATGTTGAATTAATCACTTCACATCTAAAAGCTCCAATAGTGATGTTATATTTTGATTACTTATTTTTTTATTAACGCCTATTTTCAGACGAGTATTAATTGGAACTCGCCAATTCACATTTTATTTATCCGCGAATTTACCGCCTTTTATACTTGACATTGAACGAAACACACACACATACACGCACGCACAAGCACACACTCACATCTTTTCAAACCGGATGGTACGTTCAGGTTAAATAGTTTCAGAAATGTATAAAAATGTAACTGAAATAAACGACATGACTATCATGTGGATATTATGTGTTATTGTTATGGTAGTAAGCTCGTTTCAAGTTGAAGGGAATATGTCTAGACTTTATACACATATGACTTATGGAAACAACAAGCTTTTACTACCAGTAAAAGATCATTGAATACAGGTTAACGTTATCCGATCTGCGCTTGCCAGCATCAACAGTTTTGACGAAATTAATTGTGTAATAGCTCTTACGTGGGTTGTTTCGTTTGTATGGATTGAAGTCATGGAATCCTGTCGATGTTGATAACCAATCGATAGCCAGATGACAAAATGCTAACAGCATTCTAGATGATACAATTATTGAATTCATTGATTGACATGGACGACAAAAAAAACTTTTGGTGAAATCATATGCCTGTTTAGCTTGAACAGCCTGCCCTCGTTAGAAAACTGCAAATGGTTATTACAGGAAAACCCAAAATGTCTCTGCCACTCTCTCTGAACGAAAATACGTTCACTGCATTAAGCTTCAAGTCAAATTATGTTCAAAATAAATTGGTACAAATGATCCTGGACTTAGCTAAAACAGGGCGATGTACAAGCTTAAGCGTTTACTGGGATGACGTCATTCAGAATATAAGAATAAAAGCTATGTTTTATATGTATTTTTAACAAATCACATGTTAAGCCTACTAGGGAGTGGGTTTTTACCGTGTAAAGAAATACAGTAAATAACGTTATCACATTAAACAGAACGACGGTACTGGGAATTTTTAACATGCTCGACGGTACAGCCATAATCCATTACTGGTGGGTATGCAACTGCATATTGTCGGTCCATATACACATTCAAACTTTGTGCTAAAAATTGGTGACACTCAGCTTAAATATGTAACAAAATATAAATATCTTGTTATTGTGTTAGCTGAGCACTTAGATTATTCAATTTCTGCAATAACTGTTGCTGAATCTGCTAATAGAGCTTTAGGAATGTTGATCGCTAAAACAAAAATATTTGAGGGTATTCCGTATGAAGCCTTTTCAAAATTGTACGAGTAAACAGTTGTTCCAGTAATTACATAATACTAAATTACATATGCTTCTTCCATATGGGGTTGTGAAAATTTCTCCTGTATAAGTGCAGTGCAGAATAGAGCTGCTCGCTACTTCTTGAATGTTGGGAAATATACCCCAAATGCCGCTGTTTTAGATATTGTTGTCTGGAAGCCTATAACTTACCATTGTTGGAAAAGTGTATTAGCCAGTTGGTATAGATTTAGATGTATGAGTCATAATAGATTGAATATGAAGATATTTGTATGGGCCAATAATGTTGCAAGAAGTACATGTAAATATTGGAATTTTAAAGTTTGTAAAATGCTTAAAGATTATAACTTGGAAAGGTTTTGTAATATTAATATACCTATACAAAACATGATATTTATGCTTCTGTACTACCTAAAATATAAGATAGTTTTAAGCAAAATTGGTTGACTAATGTTAATCGTGAATCTGCTAGAAATGGAAATGGTCGTAACAAACTGAGATTATATAGAACGTTAAAACAAACTTATGAAGCTGAAGGCTATTGTCGCATTATTTTTAATAGGTCATACATGGGAGCTATTGAAAAATTCCGCAGCGGAACTGCGCCAATTGGTATTGAGCTAGGAAGATACAATTGTTTGCCAGTTGAGCAAAGAGTATGTTTTCATTGCCCAGATACTAGTGTAGATGAGACGCATGTGTTGTTACATTGTTCTCTATATGAAACGATTAGATTTTATTTGTTACGAAAGGCTGAAAAATTAGATGCACATTTTGTAACCTTATCGGATGCTGATAAAGTAGGATTTTTACTATCTTATTCAGACATAGCTTTTTATAGTGCCAAAACCTACTTCAACATACTGAACAAAAGGAAACTAGTATTGTACAATAACGATTTGTAGTGTAATAAATGTATTATAGTGTAAATACTTGAAAACCAACAAATTTTATGTTAGACATATTTTAGTTTAACAATCCTAGATACATCTTTTAGTTCATATATGAAAATTGTTTTAAGCACTTGAAAACCCAACACATTTGATGTTAGACATAGTTTAGTTTTAAAATCCTAGATACATTTACTAGTCAAATTGTTTTAGCTCCATCTTTAAGTTTCCTTGTTAATCAAATTGTGTTAAAATCTGATCAAACACTTTTTATTAAAGGGGCCTTTTCACAGATTTTGGCATTTTTTTAACTTCTTCATTAAATGCTTTATATTGATAAATGTAAACATTGGATCATAAAAGCTCCAGTAAAAAATCAAGAAAAAAATTAAAAAAAGGAAAAGAACATTGCCCGGAGCAGGTTTCGAACCAGTGACCCCTGGAGTCCTGCCAGAGTCCTGAAGTAAAAACGCTTAAGCCTACTGAGCTATTCCGCCGAGTACACATTCTTGGCGTATTTTATACGTTATATAAGCAATCTTCGTAGTTTCACAAAATTTAACGACAAAAACAGAACTCTCCAAATTATTCAATCGTTTCGCGTTGCAACGCTTTATAATTTTTAGGTATTAAAATCGTCAAAAGATGCATATAATGGCTATATTAGAGCATGGTTAATGTTCAGTATTACTGTTTCCTCACAAATATCATAACTAAAACGAAAACTTACGAATCTGAAACAACTTTTTTCAATTTTGTCAATTTACCAAAGCGTGAAAAGATCCCTTTAATATAAACCTATTTTGAGAATGTGTTTTAACATCCCTTTTAAGGCAGATTTTAATTACCTGATTAATAAGGATCCTTTAGATCTTATTTGTATTAAGTGTACATGAAGTATAGTCTATGGATCATGATTATCTTATCGTGTTTCTAAATTTGTCATGTCAACATGAAAAGTCTCTTGTAAATCTTTTCAGATTGAAAATGTACTGTATTTTAGTCTGTGTTATGTGTGTGATTATATACTGTGTACATTGATGAGACTATTATAAATAAATATATATACACTCATTATAAATATTTTTTCAGTTATTGTTGTTTATCTTCGAATTTACAACGAGTAAGGCCCTCGTAGGAATAAGCGCACACAGCTTTGTAATTTGTGCTGTACAGACGAAAAAGCCGATTTTATTGACGTGTGTTTTTATTTTTAAACAATTCCATTTTTACTGTGTAACTGCCTCAGCTTGCTGCTACCCTATAATTTCTTCTCCTTCTGGTCTGAAAATAAATCGAAAGCAATACAATACATTTTTTATAGAATCAATCACTTTTACGGACAAGCACTGTAGCAATTATATTAAATGATCGGTAGTATAAAATGAACAAGCGATGTGTTTGTGAAACACTATGTCCCCATATATTTGACCTTTGACCTTGAATGATGATCTTGACCTTGACCTTTAAACACTCACAATGTGTAGCTCCATGAGATACACATGCATGCCAAATATCAAGCTGCTATCTTCAAAAGTGTACTTTAAATTAGCGATGTTGACCCATATATTTGACCTTTGACCTTAAAGGATGACCTTGACCTTGATCTTTCACCACTCAAAATGTGCAGGTCTATGAGATACACATGCATGCCAAATATGAAGTTGCTATCTCTAATATTGCAAGTGTTATTGCAAATGTTAAAGTTTGCACAAACAAACACACAAACCAACCAACAAACCAACCAACAGACAGGGAAAAAACAATATGTTCCCCACTATAGTGGTGGGTGACATAAAATACGACCATAGGCACTAGGCCGCTCAAATTCGGGGAAATAATATGATCTGCTCAAATTTATTTTGTTTTGTATCGAAACAATGTAAAATTGTCAAAAATTTTCAAAAAATAAAACTCATTTGAACTTTAAAGGACTTGATAAAAGTTGCTGCAATTCAAGTATATTATTCTATGGAAAGTGCTAAACACGTATTAACTGTATGTGCAAACGGTTCTGAATAGTCTCTGTATGCAAATGTATTGCATATATAAATTAGTTAAGGCAATGTCTTAAAATAAAAATAATTAAATATTATAGAAAGCTACACGTTATAGACGAAGCCCGAAGTTAAGTATTTAAACATATGAACGCATGCGGCAGGTTTTCGGTTCTCATACACATAACATTACGCCAATAAGGAATTGTAAACTGTTTAGCTTCTCCAGCATTACTGTGCTTTGCAGACTGGAAACAGCTGCATTGTGCATGGAAAATCTCCCCACATAAAGCCATCCAGATAGTCGAGAGCAACGCAGTCTTCGGCACCTCCTTGGGGCTGATTGGTGCCCCAGTCTTGTCATAACATAGGAAAACAAGAAATATTGTTATCGGAGTATGTTGTTTGTGTTAATACGTGTATAACTTAAGTAAACGACAACATAGCACAAATTTGTCAATGCAAATACAAGATTTGCATCAGCAATGAGACTAAGATAGCAGCGTATTCGTATTACGTTATTTAGGCACTCCGAGCTACAGTTTCAATGTATATTAAGTATTTTCCTGTAAAGCAATACACTTTGATTGCATTCTGATCTTATTTGGAAAGTAAAGCACTATAATATAATTATTTATGACATTATTATAACAGCGACTATAAAAGTTTAACAGAATGTTCACTAATGGGCACATATATGCACCTGTAAATGTCGCCTCTGTATCGTCGTCATCCCAAATGAAGTGTCCTTCCACAACCTGATCGTTCAGACCGATCCACCAGTGGTGAGCTGAATATGGCGTTCAATGGCATCATAATTATTTTAGATATCAAATAATTAAAACAAGTGATATATATAATGCATAAAATGGAGGTGATTAAGAGCGTAAACATGTACTAGTAAAATGTGTTAACAAATAAATATTATGAAACAAAAAAACAACATTATACACAATTGCTCATTTATGTTTAAGCTATGGTTTTGTTTTTTATTAGATGGTTTCGTGCAATTTCAAATCATTACAAATAACAATATAATGCTAGATTTTACATACGTTGCATTTCTCTGGCATGATTCTTGACGAAATCGTTTTCCAACGATGTCATAATGTGTGCTAGATGACCCCCACGTTGTCGACAATAGTGCTGAACGAACACAGGCATATGAATAATAAAATGTTGGTGGACATATAGACATTGATACATACGATTTCATGTATACTACATATGTATTCTGATAAGTTTAAACGTGTACTTGTTTAAATAATACGTTATTTACGAATGGTAAGGATATATTTAAAAATAAACTTAACAATCCGGATGTTCAAGTACAATTGTAGGATACAGTTCCAATTCCGATTATAAGAACAGTCTTTAAACCGGAAGGCATATACATATGTTGTTATGATTAGAACTTTGTAATCGCGAATATATTTGACTGTAAGAATTTCTACTGATGGTAATCCAAAAACAGAGGCATCTTCGAATTATATTAGGATCAAAAACAAATGTCAAACCTTTCAATGTAACTTATAAGTTGGTTGGGTTATTTTACTACGCGATAATTTGTAATGTTAGCCAGATCTATCATGCGGTTTGATATGGTTGCACATTATTAACTATTTGAATTGCAGTCATTAATTTCGAATTTCTAATCTTTTCAACTACATGTGCATGGTTCTTGGTCAAATAACAAATGGTAACCAGTTGCAAACAAAACAAAACAACACATTTATAATTATAAGAGGCGCACGAACATAACCATGGTTTACCGCCTTTGAACTGACGATGTTAAATATCGATAATTGTCATAACTCTGACGATTCATACCTCTGACTTAGTGAACAAGGTAACCAACTTTAAATGGACGATGTTAAAAATCGATTACGGTCTTAACGTTGACGGCCCATACCTCTAAATTAGTGTATACGGTCACCGCATTTGAACAGTCAATTGACAAAGCGATCATTATTGTTCTACTAGAGGTCGATTGTAAATATCGGTCATAGTCTACCTCTGAAGGTCCATGGAAAATGTTGATCATACCTCCGACTCAGTGTATGTTCCCTGCACATGCCCAAAATGGTAACAAGACCCTCGAAATGAGGTGTAGTCATCCCGACAATTTGTGGACGCCACAGCTGTAACGAAAGGTAACGTTCCCCTTTTGTATTTATTGAAATCAATTAGAGGTTTCTGCGAAAACCAAGACGTCTGTACTATTAAGATTTTGCTAAATTAGTGTATATAACGTTTGTAAAATAATAGAAAAAAATCAATTGACATTAAAATATATTGGTAACAAAGAGATGCAGTTTGCTACTTAAGCGATACATATTCTTATGTATAACAATTATTTCTTAAGAAATAAGTTTTTGTTGAAAAATCTTATTTCGAATATTTACCTTTCAGACTATCTGAACATATTAGAATAAACACTATCATCCAATACATCTTGCGACGCTGTTGGCGGAACTGGATATGACATGAAGTTACTCATTATCTTTACTTGGTCTCACGATATTCTAAAATGAATTTGGAACATCATACGATTGTGCATTACAAGTAAAACCAGTTATTGTTTATTTTGTGAAAACAGGTTTAAACTACTTAAAAATGACGATTTGCCTGTTAGCAACAATGCGAAACAGATAAATAATAATAATAATAATAATATTATTATTATTATAATTATTATTATTGTTATTATTATTATTACATCGTTATGAATTTACTACAATAACACGATACAATCATGTACTTTTTTATTTTCTTTAACGTACAGAACTATTTTTAGGTATACTGTTTATTGACTATTCAAGAGATTAGTTGCAAAATCATAATGCCAGACGTAATATAGAAATGCGTATATACAGTTTCGCTACCATGCAATAACTCTACAAAATGATGTGTTTACATAAAACGTTACTGTTCCAATATCGAAACAAATGTATATTGTCCTTAAACAATTTATACAAACGCATTTATTAAATATTATTATATTGATTCATGAGAAGCATTTTTACAAAGCGTTACTTATAATATAAATACATGCGCTATTGCAATTTCGACACTATGTTGCTTTTGTCCATAAATAATATATGCTAAGCTCAGTTTTTTGCAATAATATGTTATAATTATGCGTGTAAATAATTATACTGCTTCTAATACTGCTACTCCTACTATTGCTTATCATACAATACTATGTAAGTGTTGCAAACATGTCTTCTTACTCAGTCTTCGTGTATCATCTATATGTTCACACTATCAAGAACAAACCTTCAAGTTTAATCCAACACTGACATCTTAATTCAATGTCGGAAGAAACACATTCTAATCTCTGTGGCCCTGTTTGTGCCGAAAGTCTTTTAACGTAAATTATATGCTCGAGGAATTTGAAAAATAAAACATTATAAGAATGTTTAAGAATGTCCACCTCGTAATTCTTACAATATTCACAACATTCAATTGAAATCAAAACTTTGTTCACGATCTTTTCTACAACCAATTTTTAACTTATGGAACAATCTATCGGATCCTGTAAGAACGGCTCCTCCTCTCTCTGCTTTCAAAGCACATTTAAACACAGATAACAAATAATTCTCCAGCATTACTTCGATGGGGAGCGGACGTCTAATGCTCTACATTCTTGTTTACGAATGAATTGAAGCAGCTTAAATGAACATGTGTATGCTAAAACATTGTACAATGTACATATTATCAATGCGGTGAGATTGAAGATATATTTCACTTGTTCTTCAATCCCCCATTTATACTGATAAAGAGCTTTACTTTTTGACAATCTGTCCAGTTTCAAAATCCATAACTTTGCAACTACTTCTTTTCGGTGTTAAAGACGGATCATACGAAGTAAGTTCATTAATATTCAAACATGTTCAGTCTTTCATCTGAGAAAGTTATAGATTCTAGCCCTATTCCATCTAAGGAACAAACCATATTCTGCTCACGAGGCCCGTCCCGCAATTGCTTCTTCTGTTACCGCAACTTCTCTTATTCGGAAACTACTCTTTCAGTTATATCCCTGTCGGTCGCAACTTATTAGCTTTTGTTCTATCTACACTATACTGTGTTATAGTATTTATTATTTGTCCATTTCAAACGGTAAACAAATACCGATCACCGTTCTATATTGTTCGTAAATTTGCCATTGCTATGAATTGTTGTTATACTTGGTTGTTTAAACCATTTCAGCCGCTTTGCTCAAAGACGGAAGAGAGACACAGTATAAGTCTCGAGCTTTCTTATAAATTCTGACAATTGTATTCAGCAGCTCTTATATTAAGCAATATAGCAATTTCTAGCTGCCTTGCAGTGTTTGTATACAGTATTTATGTTTGTATTGTATTGACTATATGTAACTTCGAGTATCGGAATAAATAGTGTTTAAACAAAGAATGTTTTAATATAAAAATCAAACAAAGAGAAAGCATATGTACTTCTTTAGCTGCTTGAATGCTTCAATCACGGAGTTGGTATGTTAATACATGTACAAGCTACCATAAATAGCTATATTTCAGCGACAAAGTACGAATTATAGACCAACGATTTTGATTTGTTGTTCTTGCGCATGCGTTATGGCGGGCAAGTCGAACTTATGAACGCTCTTAAACAAATAAGTATTTCTTTGAAATAAAAGCAAAACAACTACAGAAAACGGGTTTAATTTGTAATAATATCATACACAAGTCTTGGTTTATTGTGAAACAGAAAAATTGGATGTTAAACAGGATAATTTAAATGACTGTGAACATTGAAAACTATAGGGGTTGTAAACAAAGGTGTGAACAAAGGATTTTTTCAAAGTTGGCGCGAGCTGGGCTATATCAAAGGGCTCTGATAGCCCGATTTGGGTCGAGATTGTCTTATTCCAGGTCCAATGCCATCTATGCAGAAACAAAACACTAATAGCAAACAAAGCAGCACAAAAAAGAAAAAGGAAACAAGCGAAACGTATCGACGCCTGACGGAGGATCGGACCAACCCGACAAGACAGTAGTTGCACAGGAACCTAGCCCGTCTGCCTTATCGATGCCATCAACTGCACAGTGTCATCAAAACTTCCATTCGGTGATCTCAATGCAATCTCCAAACCAAGTGACGTATAACATGTCTAACATGGCTGCCATGAATGTCTACCATACAACTTTCGGCGCCTTCTATTTGCCGCAGCCACAGCAAGTCCAGTATCATCAGATGCAACCAATGGCACAACAGTTGGCTCAGCAGACCGTCCACCAGGGGCAAGGTATGACACAAACTTTCAACGACAATCTTTCGCAAATTATTGATCGATTAAACTCTGTAGACTCACGACTTGCGAAGCTTGAACCTATACAATCACAGCTCTCTGAACTGAATACAAAAATGTCCAGCATTGAAACCTGTGTAATGAGACTTGAAACGGATTCCAAAGAAATCCACACCCGAATGTCAAACATTGAGGGTCACCGCGAGTTAGACTCCAAACACTGTGAAAACATAAAGTCCAAACAATGTTTTCTTGAGAGCGAGCTTAAAGATGAGCGTGACAGAATACACAAACTTGAAAGTGAGATTCAAAAATCCAATTCAGTGCAGGGAGAGATCAAAGATTTAAAAGCTCGTTCCATGCGAAACAATTTAGTGTTTTTTAGTTTTCCGGAATGCACTACAACTGAATCGAGACGCTCAGAGAACTGTACAAAATCACTTCATGACTTCATGAAATCTTCACTCAACATTGAGCATGCAGACTCTGCGATCCGCATTGAACGGGCCCATCGCGTCGGCAGGTTTGAGTCCGGGAAGACCCGTCCAGTAGTGGCTATGTTCAGCCACTACCGTCACAAAGAACTTATAAAGCAAAAGTGCCGTGATATCTCAAATATTGAACAGAACACTCTTTCATCCGGAACTTCCGGTACTTCCGGTACGCCTCATATCCGGTGCAGTGACCAGTTTCCGCCTGATTTCAGAAGCCGCGTCGTAAGCTGATCCCAACCATGATCAAGGCCAGGCAGGACGGCAAAACGGCGTTCATATCATATGATAAGCTGATCATCAACGGCCGGGCCTTCACCGTGGACAACGCCAGTTCAGCCGGATACAGCTAGGAAGACAACCAGGAACAGCTCTCATTTTTACTCTGGAATGTACAGGGTATTTAATGTAAACTTAATGACTCTGATTTTCTTAAGTTTGTCTGTGATAACGATATTTTATTGTTTACTGAAACGTGGAATTCTAATAACACTAACATTTATATAAGCGGATATGAGATTATCAACTGTCACCGTCCGAAATGTACCAAAAAAGCTAAACGATTTAGTGGTGGTATAGCTGTGTATGTCAAGAGCAATTTGAAACAATATACCAATTGTGAAAAAAGCGACAGCAAATGAATTATATGGTTAAAAATATCAAAGTCATTAACAAATTCTGATCAAGATAAATATATATGTTTATGCAACATACCTTCTCATGATTCAAGTTGTTATAGAAATAATAATTTCGATCTTTTTGACTTCGATTTTTGAAGCAGTTGTCTAGTAATTTTCGATGCTACAGCCAACTAGGTAATATATATCTAACAGGAGATTTTAACACTCGCACGGGTATCTCGTCCGATTTAATCCCTGATATAAATAAGCCTTGACCGTTTTCTTGACATGCCTGACAATAGCTTATTTGCTAATAATCTACCTACTAGGCATAACCAAGATACACAGTGTAACTATTTTGGTAATAAATTACTCACTCTATTCAAAGAAAGTGGTCTATGTATATTGAATGGTGGGAAGGAAGAGGGCAAATGTACTTTTTATTCTATTTTTAGAAGTAAACCTGTGGCCTGTACAATCGACTACGTTATATGAGATTAAAACAGTTATGAACCTGTTACTTATTTACATGTACTTAATTTAACAGAATTCTCTGACCATTGTCCTATCTATTTTGATATAAAATGTAAAGATATTGTAAATAGCGAAAATAGCGCCTACACGTACAAGTTGGCTTGGGTTGCTTCTAAAAAAGAAGTGTTTTGAATTGTGTTGAATACAAAATTATGTTTTTGATAGTATTACTTCGCAATTCTTAACAGGTGAAAATACAATTGATGAATGTATGTCAGAATTAGAAAATATTATGTATGACATATCAGCGTCCTGTTTCCTAAAAAGATGCTGTCCGTTTAAATATAATAGTTTAAAAAAATGCCTTTGGTTTGACAATGATTGTTAATCAGCCAAGAGACAGTTTTATGCCTCTAAGAAAACATTGTATCTTAATAATTGTGAAGATAACAAACTTTCATTTTTAAATGCAAGAAACCATTTTCATCAAATTAAAAGGAGGGCTAAAGCTAAATATTTGTTTAAAAAATAATCTAAACCTTTTGAATTAAGTAAGAAGTCTCCTCGCACATTTTGGAAATACATTAATAAGATTAAAAAATCAGTATCGACAGCTGATTAATTTAATGAACAGGAAATGCTGAATCACTTTGTCAATATTTCAAATTCCCATGAGGGCAATTTCACGCCCGATGAACATGGCTCGCATAGAGTTAATCCTGTTTTTATTGAAAAGCTCGACTGCCCATTGACAATAGAAGTCTATTAAGTCCATGCACCGTTTTAAGTCTTGTGATTTTGATAACAATGTAGCCGATTTTTTATCGATGCATATGAGATTATTTCGCCATATTTGTGTAAAATATTTAAATACATGTTCGATGCTTAATTATATCCCATGTCATGGACAAAAGGTGTAATCGTCCCTATTCATAAAAAGGGCGACAAATCAAATCCAGCTACCTATAGAGGGATGACTCTTATTAATATCACGGCAAAGATTTTTTCTCTTGTATTAAGAAATCGCATTTACACATGGTGTGAGACCAAAAACGTTTTTGAAAGTTGCCAATTTGGTTTTAGAAATAACCATTCGACGACTGATGCAATCTTTATTTTACTTGCCATTATTTAAAAGGTACTTAACTCAAAGGAAAAGCTTTGGTGTGCGTTCATTGATTATCAACGTGCATTCGATACTGTTAACCATGATGCATTATGGGTAAAAATTGTAAAAGCTGGTATCAGTTGCAAAATGACTGATATGATAAAATGTATATATAAAAATGCACTGTCGTGTCTCAAGCTGCCTCACTTTTCAAAGGCAAATAATGCTTATATTTCTGAGTCAGATTTCTTTGAAGTTACGATGGGCTTTAAACAAGGGGAGCCAATCTCACCGATATTATTTATGTTATTTATTAATTACGTTTTGTATCAATTTTGATGATTTAACTGGAAAAGCTGTAGAACTTATCTCTATGTACATGATTGTGTTTGCCGATGACATTGCATTGTTCAAAACAGATCAGCTTAGTTTACAAGCCCAACTTGATGCTATATATCGGTATTCAGTAAAATGAGGCTAGAAAATAAATGTCAATAAAACAAAAATCGGTGTTTTTGAAAACGTAAAACAGTTGTAAATTAATTCGAACTAGTTGAGAATTTTACTTACTCGAGCATAAATTCTACCTATACAGGAAACATGAAAAACGCTGTTAAAATGTTATATGACCAGGCTCTTAAAGCATACTGTAGCTTATTATATATTTTTGATAGAGTACAATTAAACATTAGAACCAAACTTTCATTATTTGACGCCATGGTCGTTCCAATTCTCCTGTATGGCTCCGATATCTGGGGTTTCTACAACATAAAAGATGTTGATAAATTGCATGTGCGATTTTTGAAAAATATCCTCGGCGTCAAACAGCAGACTCCAAACTATGCTGTCCTTGGTGAATTTGGACGCTTCCCCCTCTCTATTTTATGAAAAGAAAGGGCGACACCAATTTTTGGTTAAAAATTATGAAAAATAGAAATTTTTCTATGTATAACTTATTCTCCGATCTGTTTAACACTGGTAGCAGTGGCTTCTGGGCTAACAGAATCAATATCTTGATTGACCATTTAGATTTTAATAATATTCGTCATAATTTTAATTATGAAATTAAATACTTTCCAAGCTTGAAAAATAAACTTAGAGACATTTTTTTCAAGAATGGAAAGGAACCATTCAATCATTGTCTAAATTACAGCAGTATTGCTTATTCAAATCTGAATTTGTCTGTGAAAAGTACTTATTAACAAGAGCGCCGCCTTGCGGGTGCAGACCACTGATTTTTTTTACTTTTTAAAGGTGTAGGGACCTATCTCAATTTCAATCACAAAGGAGGGAGGGGCGAAAAGGGGTGTATAGTGTGGGGTGTGGTCATTTATTACATTATCTTTCAAAAAAGCAAAAAAAAAAAGGCAAAAAAAAAGTGTTTTTTTTGAGGGGGGGGGGATTCTTGGGTGGGATGGTTGGACGGCTTTTCAAAAATAAAATGATACTTTTAAATATTTGTGTTTTTTAACCATGTTTGAAAAAAACCACAAGAGATTTGTTCGTCAGAAACACAATGCCCCCTATTGCGCCGCTTTGAACAATTTTATTTTTTTTACCTTTGACCTTGAAGGATGAACTTGACCTTGAACTTCCATCACTCAAAATGTGCAGCTTTATGAGAACGCCGCTTTGAAATATTTTTTTTACCTTTGACCTTGAAGGATGAACTTCACCTTGAAGGATGACCTTGACCTTGAACTTCCACCACTCAAAATGTGCAGCTTCATGATAACGCCGCTTTGAATTGTATTTTATTTTTACCTTTGACCTTGAAGGATGACCTTGACCTTGAACTTCCGCGACTCAAAATGTGCAGCTTCATGAGAACGCCGCTTTGAAATTATTGTTTTTTACCTTGAAGGATGACCTTAACCTTGAATTTCCACCACTCAAAATATGCAGCTTCATGAGATACACCTGCGTGCCAAATATCAAATTGCTATCTTCATTAATAAAAAGTTTTGGCCAATGTCAAAGTTTTCGGACGGACAGACGCCATATATTTGACATTTGACCTTGAAGGATGATCTTGACCTTGGCCTTACACCACTCAAAATGTGCAGCTCTATGAGATTCACATGCACGCCAAATATCATGTTGCTATCTTCAATAGTGAAAAAGTTATGGCCAATGTTAAAGTATTTTTCGGACGGACGGACAGACTGACTGACATACTGACGGGCAGTTCAACTGCTATGTGCCACCCTACTGGGGGCATACACATTATTTTTTGGGGTGGGCTGGGGGGGGGTTAGTGTGAGGGTGTGGTGGTCATTTATTAGATGATCTTTAAAAAAATGGGGGGGGGGAATGAGGGGGGGAATTCGGGGGAGGGGGGGGGGGCCTTGAGCCTTGATACTTTAGATGTAAAGTGGATCTAAACACAAAATGTAACCATATATTCAAAGTTACTTAGTCAAAAAGGGCCATAATTCCGTTAAAATGAAAACCAGAGTTATGCAACTTGTCCTTTACTGTCCACTTATGATAGTTTGCGAGTGTTCAAATTATGAAAGTATCAATGATACTTTAGGGGTAAAGTGGACCAAAACACAAAACTTAACCAAATTGTCAAGTATAAAGGGCCCATAATTCCGTAAAAATGCCAGCCAGAGTTACAAAATTTTGCCTGCACAGTCCTCTTACGATAGTTAGAAAGTGTTGCAAGTATGAAAGCAATAGCTTTGATACTTTAGAAAAAAAAGTGGACCAAAACACAAAACTTAACCAAATTTTCAATTTTCTAAGTATTCAAAAGGCACATAATTCTGTCAAAATGCCAGTCAGAGTTGCATTACTTTGCCTGCACAGTCCCCTTATGATAGTTAGTAAGTGTTGCAAGTATGAAAGCAATATCTTTGATACTTAAGGAATAAAATAATGATAAAGTATAAAAAAGGGCACATAATTCTGTCAAAATGCAAGTCAGAGTTATCTCAATTTGCCTGCCCAGTATCCTTATGATAGTAAGTTAGTGTACCAAGTTTGAATGCAATAGCATTGATACTTTATGAGAAAAGTGGACCTAAACGCAAAACTTAAACGGACGCCGACGCCGACGCTGACACCGACGCTGACGCCGACGCCAAGGTGATGACAATAGCTTTTTTTTCAAGAAATAGATGAGCTAAAAATATAACAAAATGACCTACTGATACAATTTGCCCGTTTTAGACTATCATCGCACCATCTAGAAATTGAAGCGGGTAGATTCCAAGGTATTGATCGTGATCAGAGACTTGTCGATGCTGCAATATGAAAGTTGATGAATCTGAGTATCACATCCTACTTTGTTGTGAAAATTATAGACACTTATTATTGAAATTTATTGGACCTTTCTCTTGGCCTACCGTAAATTTATTCAAAACTACTGTCATCAAAAAAGTAAATAATATATAAGGAATTTGTAAATACCTTAACGAATGTATATTATGCTTGAATATTTATATGTACATTTTGTGTGTGTGATATTATTACTTTACAGATACTATTGTCTTTGCCATACTTATTTTGTGGCTAAAGGCATGTTTTTATTGCCGATTGCTTATTAACTTTGAACGTTTGTTATTTTCGTTGGTCAGCAAATGTAAATCGAGGGACTTTGTTGTCCCCCCGCATTTATGTAATTACTATCCAACGTGTTGTCGTGCTTTCTAACAATATATTTATCTGGGAAATCGCTAACTAAATGAATGTGTATTAAACTAAATTTACTGTTGTTACTAGTGTTATCAATAGAATTTAAATGACACATGTAACATTTGTATTTACAAAATGAAAAGAATGATTCACGTCTTTTCACGTACATTACTGCTTTTTATTAATCTCCTCTGCTTGGCTGTGGTAAAAGGTTTGTACTATTTGTATTTATACAGTTGAGCCACGTTTGGGAAAACCCAATAGGCCTAAATGTCACCCAAAGTTAGACTGCGTCATACGCGAGGGATCAGGGATAACACTTTCCGCTTAGAATGGATTTTTGTTAAGATGAGTTCTTCAAAATAAAAAAAATACTTAAAAGCAAAATAACCCGTATCGAATTAGCCTGTGCAGACACATTTTGCACTAATTTCAAGTCTCCGCGTGCACCATTTATTATTTGTTTTGTGTCTAGTGGTTACAAGATGTAAGTTATTGGTATCTGCATTTAATAGGAATTAATGATGTTAGTAAGAAGAGTCCAACCGCTATTGTGTACGGTGTTTTTTATGCTTCCTTTGTATTCTATTAAACACAGGAACTAAACAAATCCAGCCCATCCAAATGTTTCACTAGGAATAATCAATAAAGCATAACAACGTATTAAACAAAACAACCATCGCAAACGTTCAACTAATACATGTGTTCGCGTGTTCAAATGTTCGATTGCATTATTGCAATAAACGAAGTATGTGATAAAATACATTAAATTAAATTGTGTGAATAATCTAAGAAATAGGGAATACATGGTTGGTACCGAGATGGGGAAAGTGTATCCGGTGAGGCTTAGAAAAAGAAAATAGGGCGAGCTTTAGCGAGCCCAATTTTTCTTTTTCGGGCCGAACCGGATATACTTTCTCCGTATCGGCACCAACTATGTATTCTATTTATCCTGCTTCATACCGTTGACACATTTTATCTTTAGACAAATGATAAATTGACATAACAATATAAATATTCTCGTCGAGCCTCCTTCATGTACGCAACATTCCAGACGACCGAATAACTACCGATTGTGTCACGTAAAACATTGTTCCACTTAAAACTGTTCCTTTTAATACTTTCCTATTGAAAATATGAGAAGAAATAGAAAACGAATCGAGAATGTGATATTTTTTTTTGGTAAAAAATGAAAAAACAAAATGCAGCAGCAAAACAAAAAATAACTTGTATTTACCTTAATGACAACGTTAATCAATTACTTATAACAATAAATGTACAACGATATACACATCCATTTTCTGTTCTTCAATCCCTTTGTCGAAATCAATTTTCTTTATTTCCATCCCTATTATCGTAATGTATTTTAAACCACACTATTTTTGATAGCGTTTGTATATAATGCTTACCACTCTGACCCAAACTATAAGAAACTTGAAACTAGTATGTTTTGTCCGAGAAATGACGTCACACTAGAGTAGATACGTCATAAATTGCGTATTTAAGTAGATGAAATGATAAATACGGAAAGCTGGTTTGGTAATATATTTTAACGCAGAAAAAAGGGATGCTATATAATATAACGATAACATAAATGATGCGTTCCAATAAATTTCAAAGGTCAAATATTACAATATGTTAATCGTCACAGCATGCGTAGGAATACACTACTTCCTGTTGACCGGATATAGAAAAATTTATTCGACCCTGCTTTATTCGGTCAATGTTTAAAACAGAGGCAGGATAAAGCTTGTTCTGCATTCCGTTAATTTCTTTACGTCAGACAGACCAACACTATTGTAAATATATTTGTTAGACAATTAATTATGTGAAATTGCAAATCTTCATTTTATCATCGATTTGTAACACTTTTTTTTACTAGACATCTGAAGTAAAATACAAAATTCTCTACCAGCGAATTTAACGCCGCCAGCAATTAGAATAACCATTTGGCAAATGTTTGCCGAATAACTCTTCGAAGATAATTGTGTGCCAAACTTTGTAAAACAAAGACATAAACACCATACGTACAGTACTTTTACTTTTTCTTTCAGTGCAATTGATTCAGGTTGAATGGAGTATGTATATGCTTTATTAAAATATGACAAACGTATACAGCTTATTCTTATAACCTGTTATTGATCATCAAACACAGGTTAACGTCAGCATCCTTCCATGATTATCAGCATCAACCGTTTAAATGAAATAAAAGGGAATATGAAATAGCTCTCACCTGTTTTTTTCGTTTTAGGGGACTAAACATTATACTGCAGATTTTTCATAATGAAACTAAACACAGGGAACTGACCCTACTTTCATTTAACAATCAAATTAGCATAATACGCGTTTGAAGCAACGCACGACAACAGTACAGTTGTAGAAACATATATTGGTTCAATGAACACATAACCGACCTTGTCGTTACCTGATACAGTTTTGTTCATAAAGTCAATGTAGTCAGTCAGATTTTGACAAGGGTGATACAAGTGTAGGTTATAAATATAAATACCATGCTTTGATCCCGGGACCAGTTTACGGACGTTTTAGGTGAAATATTGAATGTCATATACTGGGCATGTTCGATAACTTTTTCGCTCTAAAAAGTATACATTTAAAATATGATGCGTGAGCACACTCAACTGTGAAACAAAGAAAGAATTTTGTTTTTTAGAACAGCCTTCCTTTAAAGGAGAAATTCCATAAATGTAGAATGTATGTGTAGATCCCTGAATAGCCTTAGAGAATTGTAACGGCCGATCTGGGACGACACCTTTTGCACATGCATGGTACTTATATGTAAGGAATGTTAAACGCTTCTTAAATAACATTACAGGTTAATTTCATACGACATTGTCTGTTGTTTCTACAATCATGTCAGATTTTCGAGGTATTATCTATACGAAATCGTGAAAACAAATAAGATTATCCGACGTGCACAGTTGTCAAACCTAATTTGTTAACAGATTAAAGTACTGTTCTGTTAAACAAAAAGGACAAGGTCACCTGGTAAAATATCATCTGGATGCTCGCACAATTTTCTCGCATTGTGACATTCGGCGCCCAACGTAACCTGTGTATTTTTTAATTAACCCATGGTGAATTGTATAACACCCACAATCCCTGTATTCGAGAATGAATACATATTTATAGTTGAGTATGTATGTCAAGGTATCAACATTGTCCCGTAAAAGCAGAAGTTTTGTGGCGGCCCAATGCTCAGTCGGGGAGCACTCGCTCTTATAGTTCAATTTCCTGGTTTTGAGTTCCAGGCTGCTTGCACATTTTTACCCCCCCCCCCACCTGTGTGATGTTAGAAAAACATTTTTTTCCACTCTAGGAGCCACATGCATCATATACTTTTATTATATTTTATAATATCTAGGGAATGTTAGAATGTGGGTCTTATGGGTCAAAACCCAGGAAACGAGGTACAATTTAAAGAACAATTCATACATGTCCACACAAAATTTAAAAGGAGTGAAATGGGGTAAAAGCAATCTTAACCCTGGCAAAAATATAATAAAACATATTTAAAACCTTTGCCTCATGTGTGACCTTGTTACAGCTCAATAAACATGTTAAACAGCCAGTGCCGTTTTTAAAGTACGGTCATGCATATGCACGTTTTAATTTGAATACTAAGTAGGTCCATCGGGAAAGAGAAACAACTCGGTATCTTGATCGCTATCCAAACACGATAAGGCGGTGACACGCAAGTGATACATTTTAATTATTTAATAGTGAATTTTGTGTATTATGTTTTGTCCGGTATAATATAGGCAACTGATCACTTGCCGTACATATTAAAAAGACGTGCGGATGTAAGCAACAATCTCCTGATAATGTTTCTCATACATTTCACATATGTGTAATCGGAAGATCGATGTGAAATAATATAACTTATGACCATTGCTTCTCCGTAAACCAAGTACAACTGGTAAGGTTTCCCAACCGAGAGCATGTTATCAGAAAGTTATGCAGTCATCAATACAATACAGAGGTTCGAAATTCCGTATACCATGGAAACCATTTTGCAGTGTTGTATTGCAAACCTTGACCTTGACCACCTACCTTGCCATTGGCAAAAACAACAATTAAGGCCTCTATATTATTATCGTTTAATTTCAATAATTGAATGCATCCAATGAAAATAAACGAACACACTTATCTATGGGACACGGTTGAAATGCAACATTTTCCAATATTTTAGGTAGCTGTTTATGTGTTAACCAACAACTCCTGGCTCGATGTGTTCCGATCTGAAACGTAAGATATATGTGTAATGTTAAAAAACGCCACAGGCAGTCTTGACATTTTAGTAGAGTATTAATTCACAAAAGTAACATATTACATGTTTAAAGTTCGTCCCAACCTCGACACTGTCTTTTCCAAAGACAACAAGTACGTAAGTATTAAGGCTGATATGCATTCAACTAAAATGTCTTAACTTACCTGTATGCGAGTGAAAGAAAAACAAGTCTCCGAAATCGTCTCTTTTATAGCTATTACAAAATATATCTATTGTATATAATTCAAGCGATTGATCTATCATTGTTGCAAACAAAAGTATTGACCTTCATAATAAACACTTTATATAAGCATGGTTTGTGTAATGAAATGAAGGCAACCAATGACAGTTTTAAAATAAATTTTCATTTCAATTTACAAAGATTTTTCATGTATCTTAAAGTAGGGCAAAAATCAGATTGTAAACATTTTTAGAAAATTATAAAGTTTGAAATTAGAATATAAATACCCTCATTGAACGTATTTATCAAACGTGTGTCTGTTATGCAAAATGGGAATAGATCTAACGTTATATACATGATATAATGTATAACCCATGACAATATACCTATCAAAATAAGTACCTTATTTCACATATTGGTGGACACTTATATGAACACTGCACGTCAGCCCAACGGAAATCATATACGGACGTAAATATCAAACAATCTTGGTCGAGAGTTTCGTGGTCATCCGGCTGAAAGTCTGAAATATAAAGGCAGATACAATTTAAATGCTGCGTTAAACATTTTATGGCGTACTTGCGCTAAACACAAAAGGAACATAAAGTTACATATGACGTATGATTCCAACGTTGTGCCGTACAACAGAAACACACCTGACACTCATATAAAAGATAAGAGGCAATCTCTCTCTCTCCCTCTCTCCCTCTCTCTCTCTCTCTCTCTCTCTCTCTCTCTCTCTCTCTCTCTCCTCTCTCCTTTCTCTCTCTCTCTTTCTCTCTCTCTCTCTCTCTCTCTCTACCTCCCTCCCTCCCTACATCCCTCCTCCCTCCCTCCTGCCCTGCCTCCCTCCTTCCCTCCGTCCGTCCGTCCGTCCGTCCCTCCCTCCCTCCCTCCCTCCCTCCCTCCCTCCCTCCCTCCCTCCCTCCCTCCCTCCCTCCCTCCCTCCCTCCCTACCTCTCTCCCTCTCTAGTTCTCTCTCTAATGTATTCAATTAAGATGGGAATACAAAAGTTTAACACCTGTGTACGTAGCGACACTGTCGTCGTCAAACCATTTCCAAATGCCTTCCGTTTCTTCGTCAGTGATGCCCAGCCACCAATGGATTGCTAAGATGGGAACGAACGTAACTGGTATTGATATATTGATAATCGTACTGACTAAACTTAAAAAATAATTTGTCTTGTGAGACATGCATTAATTATTAGGTCACATGGCTGCTTGTTAATGAATTGTCAAATGTGACAAAGAATACTAGTATATCGATATCGGATTATCTTTTAGGAACATGAATTTACAGACAAACAAACCGAATTAAATAGTAACTTAAGTATTCTTTGATAGATATATTATTGTTTATGACTTAATGTATGAAGTCACATTTGTGTTATGTTCAAATGTATCCATAAACCGATAATTGTCGATACTGAGTCTCTATTTTCAGAGGTGTTCGGTTTGGGAAGATTATCGCATAATGCAATATTATTTCATTATGAAAAACCTGTTGAAAATGTCTGTTCTTTCCGAACAATCAGATAGACACACTATTAAGTTTATACTTGCATTACTTTACACATTTGTATTGTTATTCTGATTATAAAATGTATAACTTGCACATGGTACAATATTAAACATATAAATAATCTATTAAACAATCAATGATCACTTAGACACATTTTATCGCACACCCACACACACAATGTACTTACGTTTGCGAATTCTCTGTTTAAGTTGTTTTTTTGGTTTGCGGTTTGATTTTCATGATTTACGCAAAGGTTCAACTCTGTACACGTTAAACGTTTACCATTAAGAATAATCATATGCAGATATGTGGGTGTTTTTTTACATAAAATTATAAAATAAATCAAGGGTTTGCTCAAACTTAAACATGTTTTAATATAAAAATGTGCATGTTGTCATATTAATTTATTTCCCTGCTATTAAATAATAAATATTAAACGTTATTGTCTCATCTTTAAAGAAAACAAACGTCACAAACGTTTAACATGTTTTCACGTGCGGGTTATTTACTTACTAGCGGATGGCATATTGCATGACTCATTGTGTGTAAACGTGTAAACATATATTGCGTTATCGGGATTGAATACTTGAATAAAAAACTGCTCGTTGTTTTTAAGTATTCTTTACATTGAAAGATATCAAATTCGCGATGCGCGTTTTCGATTCTGGAACATTAAATACACATTTGTAAACATAACTTAATAACTTACGTTTGCGTTCACGAAGTTGGTCCTTGATGAATGCATTTTCCTGAACGTTCTCCACGTGTATAAGATGGCCGCCGCCATGTTGACGGCAGTATTGCTGCAACGCGAATGAATTCGCATATAATGCCTTTATTTGAGCCATGTTCTGAGAAAACGGGAAAGTATGGGCGTAAATTCTCGTTCCTTATTAGCCTGAGCAGTCAACACCAGTAAGTCATTTACGATACTTTTGTAGGTATGGATATTTTTGTTTAAATAAAGTCTCTCCTAAACGCAAATCTAGTTTAGTAGAATATTGTCGAAATTATTGTGAGGACTATGCGTTAACCCCCCTTATATCCTGAACGCGGCTCGTTTTCACTGTTTGTACAATTAATAAATTATATAAATAATATTCAAATGGTTAGACAAAAACAAATATAGTGTATGCCTACTTCAAGAAAGTCACTTGACACATACTTTAGCACAAACCTTAAAAGATGAATGGGACGGAGACATCTACCTCAGTGGACAACATACTTATAAACAAGGCATTGCCTTTCTGATTAAAAACAATATAGGGATCACAGTCAATAACTTTAACGAAATAATAATTGGCAGACAAGCAAGTATAGATATCAAAATATATGAAACACAATTAACATTAATCAACGTTTACGGCCCTAACATAGATGATTCCACATTTTACGAAACATTACAATCGTTTTTAATTAATAACCAAGATGAAAACATTATAATCGGTGGTGATTCCAATACTGTTCTTACCCCATTATTAGATAAAAAGAAGGGAAACCTTTATGCTCATTCTAAAAATAGAAACATTTTGAACAACATAATTGAAAATTACAATATGATAGACATCTGGCGTACAATAGAATCCAAACGAAAGCAAATTCACCTGGCACTCAAACACAAAACCAACAATATTTTTTAGATTAGACTATTTTTTAATATCTGAGTCACTTTGCAACATTATTGACACATGTAACCAGGATTTATGACCGAACACTCTCTAGTTGAACTTAAAATACACAAAATACAACCTGAAAGAGGCCCAGGGTACTTTAAAATCAATAACAGCATAATAGTAGATACACAATAACAAACGCAAATAAAACAAGAAATACTCAATATAGTTCAAAATAATAAAGATGCGAACCCAAACACCTTATGGGAAGTAATAAAAGGAAATATACGTAACACAACAATTAGATACACATCATTTAAACAAAAAGAAACACGCAAACTTGAAACTGAAACCATTGAAATCATTGAAACCCTTGAAAAACAATTACATGAAACAAACACAAACGATACCAAAGACATTGAGAATGAAATAACATTAAAAAAAAACAAGTACTAAATGGAATTTATCATACACAACTTAATGGAATTATATTACGAGCACGTGCACAGCATGTTGAACACAATGAAAAAAATACAAAATACTTCGCAAACTTTGAAAAACGTAGAAGCGAACAAAAAACAGTACACAAATTAGTAGTTAATTGCGAAGATATAACACACAGAACTCAAATACTAGAAGAACAACGTTTTATTTTTCGAAACTCACTATAAACGAAAACATGTTGAAAATAACACCCTCTTTAAAAATACACATCATGCTTTAAATCAAGAAGAAAAACAACTGTGCGACGGATTACTTAATGAATATGAATGTGGATTAGCACTTAAAGAAAAGCAAAATAACAAAAGTCTAGGATCTGATGGCATCACAGTCGAATTATATAAAATATTCTGGAACGATATTAAAACACATTTAATTAATTCACTTAACTATTCAATAAACAACAAAAACCTAACTACGCTACCAAAACAAGGTATAATATCACTCATTCCAAAACCTGGAAAAAACCTTGAATCCTTATCAAACTGGCGCCCGATTAGTCTACTTAACAATGATTATAAAAATTGCAACTAAAAGTATATCAAACAGAATAAAAAAAGTATTACCATCAGTCATTTCAAGATCTCAATTTGGTTTTATTAAAGGACGATACATTGGTGAAAATGTACGTCTGATAC
The DNA here is from genome assembly GCF_020536995.1 of Dreissena polymorpha. Taxonomy (NCBI): domain Eukaryota; kingdom Metazoa; phylum Mollusca; class Bivalvia; order Myida; family Dreissenidae; genus Dreissena; species Dreissena polymorpha. Next base: position 19,550,417 of record NC_068364.1, on the reverse strand, counting down.
AAGAATGCATAAATTACTTCAACCAACCAAACAATTCTGGCCTTATCTTCTTTGCAGACTTCGAAAAGGCTTTCGATTCACTAGACCATTCGTTTATGTTCTCTTGCTTAGAAAATATGAATTTCGGTGAAAGTCTAATTAAATTGGTAAAACTATTATATACCGATATTAACAGTGTAATAATTAACAATGCCTTCTTCTAAAACAGTTTTAACATCGAACGAGGGGTACGACAAGGATGTCCACTCTCATCCTCACTATTTAATATATGCATCGAGTATCTATCAAACTATATCCAATCAAAAAACATATAAATGGAATATCGCTAGAACCTGACAAAGAAATAAAACAGTCCCTATTTGCTGACGACACAACTTATTTTTTAAATGACAGTATTGACTCATTCAATAATTTTATAGAATCGCTTACCCTTTTTGGAATGACATCGGGTCTTAAACTTAACAAAAGTAAATGCACTGTGCTACGAGTAGGTAAATTCAAACAAAGTTATATTCAACTTAAAAAAGAAATGAAATTCCACTGGACATCAGATGAAGCAACAACGTTAGGAATAACCTTTACAAACAATGAAAATGAAACAGCTCCAAAAACATACTGCCTAAATTACAAAAAAATAAAATTGTTTATTAATAAAATCATGGCAGCATCGTAAATTTACACTATTCGGAAAAAAACACGGTGTTGAAAACGTTTGCACTCCCTAAATTAATTTATACACTAACAGTTCTCCCAAACCCACCAAATGATATTATTAAAGATATACAATAAGAAATATTTTATTTCATATGAGACGGTAAACCTGATAAAATTAAGCGTACTCAGTTAATTAAATCTGTAGAAAATGGAGGTATCCAATTAACGCGCATCGACTCATTCTTGAATGCAATCAAATGCAGCTGGGTTAAAAGATGTCTAGATAATACCAATACAAGTAATTGGAAATTATTCTACCAGGTAATCCTAAAAAAATATGGTGACTCCTTACCTTTTGAATGTAACATCAGCAATATCATTCTGCATGAAATTGCAAACGAAAACATCTATCTAATGTTTTATCGGCATGGACTAATGTTACTCATTATCTAGAAACCCAAATCACCAGTAAAACTATTTTATGGAACAATAAAGACGTAACTTCAAACAATAAAACTTTTTTCTATAAACATTGGTTTAAAGAAAACATTAAGTATGTCGACAAATTGTACGATTACAGAATAAAAGACTTCTATTCTTTTGAGAATTTATGTTATATATACGGAATACCTTCAGGTAATTTATGTATTACACATTCATTAAAATCATATCCATACATATTAAATCTACAATTAATACAAATAACACACCAAGTACTCAAGCAACATTCACGGAAAACATACTTGCAAAACAAACCAAACCAAACAAACTATAGTACAAACTACAAATTAAACACCCCGCAGAAAACCCCAAGATTCAAAATAAATGGCACAGCCTCTTCGAGAACAAAATTTTTATTGAAAACAAATATTTATCATGGCATATAAAACAACTATAGATAGCACACTGAGAAATTTCCAATATAGATATGTCCATAGAATCATAGCTACAAATAAATACCTTTTTAAGTGCAACCTATCCAACACAAATTTATGTGATATATGCAGCGAACACATTGAAACAATAGAGCACCTTTTCTGGGAGTGCAAAAATATTCAAATTCTATGAAACCAGTTAACAACTTTTCTAGAGAAACAACAATTAAAATTAAAACTGTCTCTCTTAAATATTTCGGTGTGAATACTTTTACAATACCAGAAATTAATAACTTTGTGAACCACATTATGATAGTAATGAAATATTTTATATTTCGCTTCAAATACAAAAAACAAATACCTACTTTAAACTGTTTTATAAACTATTCAAAACTTAAGATCCAAATTGAAAAAGAAATAGCCCTCAACAACGATAATCTTCATTTTTTTAACAAAAATGGAAACGATAAACTTTCATAACCCAGTCCAGTTGTCTTCTACCTAACTCTACGCAACTCATCTATAGGATTGATTATTTCATTTAAAAATAACAGCATACACCACATGCAATCAAAGCAAAAAAACACAACAGTATATCCTAGCATATCGTGTATAATATGTGTTTGACATTATTACTGTTGTATTATACCTCTTTTGTTCTTGCTTATGCACATATTTACATTGTATGTTTTATAATGGATAAAAAAATCGTATACCGTGATTACTCTTAATTCTCGGACACTTACAAATAATTATTTTGTGCGTGTCCGAAAATTTAGATACGAAAAATATTCAAAAATTACAGGTGTCCAAAAATTAAGAGAAAAAAATAAGGTGTTTTAAAATTATAATTATATTGTTTTATTGAAATAAAAGCGATATATCAATGAGCAATACTTGTATTGTGATTTGCGCTTCTTTTTCTGCTTTGAACTTACTACAATTTCACAGCTTTGCTAACTCTTGACTGAAATGATAGGACTAAAAAATAAAAAAATCAAACATTCAGCTACCTTAATAGGACAAAACTGTTGCAAATACTGTTGGGTGAATCCATTTTTTCTACTAGTATACATGATATTTACCCGAATCACTTGTGAATGTAATGGTCGATGGTCCTCAGGCGTCCATTTTCCAGTTTTTATTATCTTAATCCGGTTGTTAAAATTCATGCTCGAAGTGTCGCAAGATAAGCGAAAGAAAAGGCCGACGTCTTTAGAATAGCGCTTTAAAATATACTGACCGACCATTGGGAGTCATAAATTATGGACGAAAACCCGCATGCCAGAACGTTATGTCACGAAAAATTTAAATAAAATGCTAAAAAGAAGGGTGACCAAAAACGGAGAGTGTTCGAAATCTTAGAGTAATTAAGGTATAAATATTCGATATATTGTCATGTTAAGCCTTTATATATAAGTGCGACTTACACTCAGGGGTAATCCGTCTATGCTGTGGAATTCAATATTGTTCATAGAGAGAATATTAAGTTATTATGAGATAAATATTATGTTTAACAAGCGCAGCAGCTTTTTTTTCAAAGAATTTTCACATTTTCATTGTATAGCTAGAGACATATCATTGTCATAAACATACACATTTATTCGAAGTACTTTGTCTTATCTTTGCATCATAAAATAAAATGGACATTTAACTGTAACGATATTATCATAATTTTTACAAAGCTCTGTATGTCCTTGTATGTCATTTTTTTTTATCATTGATTGCCTTTAATTATTGTGTTTCCCCTCGCATTGTATATGCATTTTCTATTCTCTTACAAAAATGTGAAGGACTAAGTGTATCATGCGAGGCTGAGAAACAGATGAGCGCGAGGCGTTTCGATTGCCCATTGTAAGATGATGGTTATATACTTATTGTTGAAATTATGCGAAGATTATATTGGGGACTCACCTCAGCCGCTGTGAATGTCATCGGATTATCCTCATGTCCAAAAAGATAACAGGAACCCTCGTACGCTATCCAGCCGTTAGGACAGACGGATAACGTGTTTGCTTCAGATGAAAAGCCGGGCATTTTAAGTTTACTTGTATAACATATATTCACAATTGACTCATGATGAAATCAATCTTACCATTATTCAACTTAGAAAACTCACAAATATAAACGTGACATTAAAAACACGCCAAAACATACAATTATGCATTACCATCTGCGATGCCAATTATAAGCGCTATTATAAGCACGAGCTGCATTTTTATCAAATTGTGTCGTAGTCACCACCTTAAAGAACCGCGGCATGTATCTTTTAAACGTTCCTTGCTGTCCTTATCTTATCAAAAGCATTGGCACACATAATAGACACGGCAACATTTAGTATTCATATACAATATTTCGGCATTTAGTAGACACTGACCGATACGCATTTGTATTTAAAAAGTCGGTACGACAAATACAATTTCAATTAGTTTACGTTCCGACTCAATTAAAGTAATGTTTAACTCGAAACATTTGCATGATTACATATACATACATCAAGTTCATTTTGGCGAAGAATGCCTTCTAAATGAAAACATATGAGTCGTGCTCTGTGAAAAGGGGGTTTAACGCATGAGCGTATAGTGTCGTTCCAGATTAGCATGTGCAGTCTGCACAGGCTATTCAGGGACGACATTCCTTTTAATGATATATTTTGCTTCAAGAAAGTATCTTCTTAGGACAAAAACAAGTTTAGTGCATGTGCAAACTGCACAGGCTGATCAGGGACAACACTTAACCACATGCATTTAACCCCCTTTCAAAGAGCTTATATATGTGATACCTCAACGTTGAACAATTGACCCATCCGGTGTTATAGGGAGGTCACTCACAACGTCGTTTTAGCACAATATTCAGGTTCATTACGTTCCTTTTCATTTTCGCATACAATTCGTTCAAATCAGTGTTTTGCGTTTTTAAACGATCCTAACGTGTTTTAAAACTACAAATCGAAATCATCTATCTCACTTTCGCGCTTTGAGTAAATATCTGTTTACAAACGCATATATAGAACAAGCATTTAATTTAGACAACACACTTATAGGCACGTATCTGCTGTTTATCTTTTTTTTCGCAATTAAAGCTACTGCGTTTTAGAATGTTGTCTGCAGGACTTTTACTGGACCAATATTAAACTCTGTGTATGCCAATAAACCTTCATAATAGTGCATTTTGTTGTTTCTGTGTCCATTTTCTTCTTCCAGCAAAGGTCAATCGGGAATTACCGATACCATTTATTAATGCCATTGGTTCCGCATGGTCATTGCAAGTCAAAGCAAATTGCTGTTACATAGATATATGCAACTTCGATGTATAAAACACATTCACAATTGTAATGTATGTTATAAAACATTGTGGCATATTTTTCTTGCAAGAAAAATTGCGTAAACATTTTTCTATTTAACTATTCACCCAAATTATTTAAATTGAAAAACATTGCCGTATAAATCATATGTAAAAGAAACGCCATGGGATACACAGTATTGTTTACAGACTTGTATATTGATCCACGTTTTTGACAGGTCTGACATATAACTCGTATATAGGAACATACGAACATGCAGATACACTTTTTTTCCGAGGTAATTTTTTTAGCGACATTGCGGTCGAGCTTAGGCAGTTCGGTTTATGGTTTAACGTGGATGTTGACGACGAGGCAAATAAGTCGGTGAAAACATACAAGTGTAGACTACCTTGTAAAGTCTTAAACTGAACACGTAGGCTACAAGTAACTCTTCTAAACACAAAGTCTTTTTATATAAAACTATTAGGCTAGTTTCTTCAATGTTCATGTTTTATTTAAGATGAAAGATAAAACTGCTTCGACAGAAACACATGAATTGCAGGAACAACGGATGTTTTGAATGGTAAATGCATGGGTTCATAGTTTTATTATTATACTAGACTCATCTTCAATCGACTTTGACATGTACCCCCCCCCCCTCCCGATCACTGGGATATAAGTCGTCCGTTTACATTCGGCGCAGTATACAGCCACGGCATATTGGCTTATTTCCGTCACACATGTACCGATATATAGGACGTACGCGGCAGTTTAGCTTTACGCAAATTTGTTTTGACTGTAACAGCGGTTAAGCAATAAGCGTATGCTTTATCGGATATTCGAATAAAAACGGGATGCATATTCAATTAGGGAATGATACCAAGAAATAAAGTATTATGAAGTTCAGAAAATTTACAAACAATTTAAAGCCCCTAAATTTACACCATAAGAATCGACCATCATCCTAACGACCACACAAACCTTTATGTAATCAAGTGATTTTAACAACAAGCATGTATCTCATTACGGTAAAAACAGTCAATACTTCATTATAACTTAAAATGTTTGTGTCGCAAGTAAGACTTGCTGAAAAAGGGTAGCTTTCCTTTAAATTAAGCAATATGTTATTGAATCATTATATATGTAAAACATGCCATCAAAGTATATAAGTTATACATGTATGAAAACTATAATCAAAATCGTACTGTACGTTTCATGGTATGCTTAAAAATAAATCGGAACAATTTTATAAATTTAATTTCGCAAACAACGGCTTAAGATATCAACATCTATTTTTGTTGTTTGAGATAATTTATAACATAGAATATCTGATTCATCTAAGACGCTCTGATACGTCTGAACCATGTGCGGATTTGGTTGCATCTTGTCGCACGTGCATATAATACTTGAATAGTATTAATTTGTGTTCGCTTAATTTATTTCTTTTTGACCAATATGTTCCGAAACAAGTAACATTTTGTTTATTTTTGGTTAGCAATTAGCTGGTCAATCGTTAAGCAAAGGATTTGAACACACGCAGGTACCGCACATGCAGCCCATTTATAATAAACATATAACGTCATATAAAACGAATGCAATGCAATCTAAATGTTTCTACTTAAATATAGTTACATCTTTATTTTTATTTTTGAAACACGCTGAAATACTTAAGACACGACATGCAATCACGTGCAGCATAGGGGAATTTGATAAGGCCCGTATTATGAAATGGGAAAACAACAGCATTTAAAATACAAGTATATAATGGATTCTTAATAAGATATTTTCTTCTAACATTTAACAGAACAATGACCAGCATTATATTTAGCAAACAGGATCTGATATTTATGATATTTATTTATTTAGTGCATTTTCAGTCGTGATGTGTTGGAACTTAGCATTTTTATTGTTTGAATGCGAGTTGTTTTTCGAATTGTAATTGTGAACAAAAGAACCTGGTAACTGGTTAATATTACCCTCTAAAGGCGGAGCGATATAGACTTGGCCATGTCCGTCCGTACGTCAGTTCGTCCGCCCGTCTGTCACAAACAAAATGTAAGTTGGGGGGATATGAATTCAACGAATTTGCTTGTTTATTTGTTTTCTTTTTTTTCTTTTTGATAACGCACGAGTCCTTGGGGGTAAATTTGGATATAATCTATATGCGGGAAGGTATTAAAAGTTGAAAATAAGGAATTATATATATTTTTAATTGTCCAAATAACTGTGATTATATCCATTTGATTTTTATGATATGAAATAAAAATTGTAATCGTTATTATAAATGGACACAGAGAATTACATTATTTTCAACAGTTTTCTCACTTGTGTGCTCAGTTTTGTTCTTTAAGGCATAATTGCGAGGTGAACTCACACGTTGAAATAGTCGTTTAACTCAAAGCTCAACAAAACAAATAAAAACACCCGTCACCCTCAATTTCATTTTAATATGAGCAAAAGATGGATCTATGAAACATTAAGCTACATGTAATAAAAAATAATTGAAACTACCGCGTTCGTTCTTAAAATGTATTTTCTATGAATATGTGAGTAATTGTAGATTTAAAAACAAATACAGATTTCAGTATTATTACATTACAGTGGCGTATCAGCAACTAATAGATTATTATAATTTTTTTAAACTCATTAAAGATATAACGAAGTTCGTGTAGGTTGTGAATGATTGTTATACACATACGTCATAATTGCCTTCTGTAGTATCTCTATTCACATGGAAAAGTGTTTGTAGTATTTAAACGTTTTCCTAAAAATACTTGTGTTGGATAAGGTTTTTATCGTACACGAACTGTAAAGATAAAATTGTTTTTCAAATATATTTTCCTAGCAATTCCAATAATATGGTACTGCGTTTATAAACATTAATGAATACAAATGATATGCCATAAATCGGGAGTCGTATCAAGAATCACAATTAATACCGTTGATATGCCCCTGTAAGTGCATTGTATACGTGCTGTTTTTATTTGAATACTTATGTAATGATCTCGATTCACACCATTTATATTTTCATTATATTAAAATGTACATTTGCATCAATCAATTGGTAAAGTCAGGTTAAGAATTACAACAAAACTTGTGATATGCCGCTTTAAATGTGTTCAATTATTTTTTTTTTGTTTGGTTCCGTATACACTTATACACTTATACTGTTTGATTTTGCTACACATAATCTGTGTTTTCACTTAAATGTATCTATATATTATGTATTCAACTACGGAACTAAGTTGAATATATATCTTAAGAAACGTGTAAGTCGAAGAGTTAATATACCTTAATTTAAACCTGCTTCCGAAATTATTAACTTGTTAAACTTAAAAGTAGTATAAACTCTTATTAATAAGAGCTAGCTGTTTATCTCTTAAAATTAAACCGTCGAGCGTTGAATTCTCGTAACAAAAGCGAATGACTCAGATGATTGAGTTTAATTCATGTGTCTTTTAACTGCACCTATCCTACCCTGCTGGGCAATTACAGAGAATGTAACGCCAATTTTGATTAGTTTAAAATATGCTTGATGTTTATGTGGACCTTCCGAAAACAATGAGATGCATTAGTGTTTCTCCATCCCTATTGTTGATTGCATGCATGACATGTGATAATCAACTAGAAATGTATTCACGGCAATATTTTCATTAACTAACTAATGTGTTCTTTAGACTAAATGTTGTTGTATCATAACATATTGAAGTGCATATCGTCGTTTTCAAACAACATAATAACGTTTTATTGTTAAATAACGGCAATGACGCAGAAGCACAAACCTAGGAGCAGCTGAAACTCATTAAATAAATTTCTTTAATTCAACTGGGAATAAGTGCCTTTGTTTCATTAATTGCTTGACATCAGAAATACCCATAAGGGTTTCTGTATGTTGATTACTTTCATGTGATTAATGTATTTTATCAGATGATAATCGATAACCACCATTCACTTGTATCCGCGATTCTAACTACTTCATTTTTCACATTGCGTTTGAACGAAACATATACTTTAGTTTTCAAACCGGATTTAACGTTCATTTGTTTTTAACACATGTATGCCTACTCAATATTTTGGAGAAGCCTTCACAAATTATAAATCAACACAAATGAAAACCGTGTGGATACTAGGCTGCGGTATTTTGATAGGAAGCTGGTTTTTAGTTGAAGGGACTATGTCTAAACTGTATATAAATTTGACAACTGGATACAACAAGCTTTTACTACCAGTAAAAGATCATCGATCACAGGTTAACGTCAGTATCCAATCATATCTTGCCAGCATCAACAGTTTTGATGAAATTAACGGCGAAATAGCTCTAACGTGGTTGTTTACGCTCGAATGGACTGAAGAAAGGATGTCGTGGAATCCTGACGATTTTGATAACATAACATCCTTTGCGTTGTCAGCACGTGACATTTGGCACCCACGACTATTGTTGCAACAGTCTGCTGGTTCGATTCAGGAGTTGGGAAGTATTGAGAATTCACTGCGTATCTTTTATAATGGCATTGTACGATGGGCAACAGGAAACGTGTTCGAGATAGTTTGTAGCGTAGATGTCATGTTCTTTCCGTTTGACAAACAAATCTGCCGTATTAGTTTTATTGACCCATCGTACGGACTAAGTGAATTAGTTATAGTGCATGTAGGCAATGCAGTTGACATGAGCAAATTTGCCAAAAATAGCCAATGGACGTATATTGCAGGTAATGTACTTTCAGGAAGCAATATAGGAAATGTCCCATATTTAGAAATAGAATTGCATTTAGGAAGGCGAAGCGAGTTTTATATCGTATACATCATAATTCCTGTAACATTGCTAGGCGCAATCAATAATTTCGTTTTCCTGCTACCAGCCAGTTCCGGCGAGCGTTCATCAGTCGCGATCACAGTGTTTCTTTCGTTTGTCGTTTATCTTGAGATAGTTAATAGAAATACCCCACAAAGCTCTGATCCAATGGCTTTCATTTATTACTACCTAATGTTTCTGATGATGTACAGCTCAACTGTGTTCTTTTTCTGCATAATGGCTTTACGGATTCACGACCGCAAAGGAAACATTCCTTTATGTATACAGAAATTTGTGTTATATACGCAAAAACGACCATGTTGCAAGAGGAGATCAAATAGCGTGTCCGATGATGCCGTAGTAAAGATTCACCCCACCTTAGAAGACCACAACAATACTGAGCAACACGATCAGAGCAAGCAGTCATGTAGTGACACGGTTAGTGAATGTTGCGGTGTAACGTCAGAAATAACATGGACAGATGTCGGTAACCTTTTTGACGAAATTTCGGCTAAAACATTAAATGCCATATTCTGGACATTTTCGATAATAACAATTGTTCAGCTCTACAATAACAGTTATGTTATATATTTGACATGATACGTACTCAAGCATACATTATGACAACAAACGTTTGATGAATCATAAATCATTAAAATATATGCACGGTATTATATTTGCTTAGTGGTTCTGTGTAATTAGCTGCCTTGTATAGAATATCGTAATCTACAAAACTGCATTTTTATGAGATACATCATATATACATCTCTTCATTAATTTAAACGTGTTTATCCTCGAACACCAACTATGTTGTGCAATACAGTCCCGAATAAATTTGTCTTCGTATGTTGTACAACAATGATTGTGCTTCTGTAATAGTGTCTTCTATGTACATAGTATATATATATATATATATATATATATATATATATATATATATATATATATATATATATATATATATATATATATATATATATATATATATATATATATATATATATATATATATATATATGCTTTAGTGCTGATTCTTCGTTTTAATAATACAAATAAAGACATGTATTGTTTCACGAGTGTTTAAAATGTGTGTATAAATAGCGGCACTAAAATAGATATACTATATCAAAGTTATATTTTATCTATCTTTTAAGGATTAAACAACATGTTTGAGTGTGTATTTTTATGTTAGATTTTCGGTTAAATCGTATGCGCCTGATCATAAACATGTTGAGCTCATTGACTGCGTTATCGTATTTTAAATTTAACACAAAAATAATAAATGTATCACAAGCTGTCTGTAATTGTTTGGTTATAATTATAATGCATTTAATATAAAGAAGTTAAACTCCAGCTGCTGGAGCAGTCTTGCATCTCATTATATACAATTAGTTGGTCCTTTATTTAAGGCAAGTGACTAATTGCCTCAACAGTACAAGCCAGCACAATACAAAACAACAAAAACACATATTAGAATAAAGCTGGTGTCACCGCATTGGAACGATCAATGCAAAGCATTGGGGGTTTTAACCGGTTTAAGAGCGCTCAACCTCACACTTGGCCCAGCAATATTCATGATACATATAAGTGTAAATAAAATTTAACTTCATAGCATTGTAACTCAAATTAAACAATAATAAAAGGGAATTAAAACACATTCAATTTAATTACCATTTAATTACTCAATGGTAGGAAAGAGACCAGAGCAACAGAGTTACAACTTTTTGAGGAACGATCAAATTTAACTACAAACGAGTGTCAACTACATCCCTTCTTTTTAGAAAAAGATTAAATAATATAGCTTCATAAAGTTAATATTTCAGATCACCATCGCGCAAATACAGGAAGGATTTAAGTACACATCTTTCTACAGGTACATTGCTCATTATATATTATTTCAAATTGTGTAAATCATTAGTTATAAGTTTAAAGAATAATACAATGCACATATTTAGAGACATACTTCTATAATAATTTTAAATAAATGCAATACACTATATGTGTGTTGGATTAATTATACACATACTTAATCAAATCTAAAAGTGTACGGTGCGCTAATCTTCAAACCCTGTTACACCTTCATACAAAGAGAAACGGTATCAAACACCAAACGAATCCCAGCTCGATCTATTCTCAAATGTCGATTTTGTACCACCGTTGTTACATACAATGCAACGTACACTACATTATTCGGACTACGCATTATTATAAACGTCGTCAACAAGCGAAACACGCGATGCATGTTTGTTCTTCCATTTAATAACATGAAAGTTTGTAATGAAACGTCATATATCAGCCATAAAAAACATTACGGTTTCACATGAAAATTCGTGTTTCATACATACGAAATAGATGCTGGTCTAACTATTAGTATTAAATGAACATTGATCTTGTTGTTTTAGTAACGCAATCTAATATAAGAATTGTTAATACCTTAAGTTATGAAGACAAACCACTATACATAATCACCAGTATCCTTGTTACACATTATACATTGTGTGCAATATTTATGTCTTGTGCACACATATTTATTTTAAATATTTACTGAATGTGTTTTAAATAAAAAGCACCATTACATGGCAAAATAATAATACAAGATATACATTACTTTATTTCCATTTATCACATTTCAGTTCTATGAAATATGTACGACTTGTAAATACTGCCGTAAACACTAACACTGCCGCCTCGGATACTTTAAAAATCGTGTTTAATCAATATTTATTATATTTTTTTATTACCGATCATCATTAAGGTACTAGACAAAAAACATAATTATTTAAATTTAACACGGATTCATTACAAATCATGTCATGATTTATTTAGATCCTCATTATATTAGAAAAAAACTTGAATTTGACCTGTGTGGTTTTTTTCTTTTCCATTAACTTCCCTCAATTTAAGAACATTTTTACCTTTAAGAATAATTTGACGTATATATTGTATATTCTCGAAGCATTACTACTGATGCAGTGTGTTTTTACCAGTTCGACAAACGCCACTTGTTTTCGACAATGATACTTTTATTCGTTTAAGCTTAATTTCTTTTCGCTGAATCACCAGTAAACGCGTTTATCCAACGTAGTTTTTTTATCTAACTTTTGTTCTTATTAAAGTTATGTTTGAAATATAGGAAAGTACAATGTAAGTGTTAATATCTGTAACATTATTGTTAATTTTATTAATAGACAAGATGTTGTACATTATACTTTATTAAAGAAATTAAGCTTCAAATATTGCGAGAACTTTCCAAGCCAATGTTCAGTGTACATGTATTTAACTTTATCTGCTTTTTAATTAACATTTTCATACTAGCTGAAAACTGTGTATCGTTATAATTGTCGCATTTTCATAAATAATCTGATGGAGAATGAAAGTTCCATAACGCTTTTTACTGTCTGTTATGTCAATCTAGTCATTTAAATCTCTGTGTTGTGTTAAAAACTATATGAGATTATTTGGCTGCATGCTACATCAATTAGAAAGTGTTCTTTTTTACAGTGCAAGTATTGAACTATAAATATCGTAGAATATTACAACTCTGCTTGTATATGCTCATTGAAAAGTCATATATATCTAAATATGTGTTCTGCTTCATTTTAATGTTACGTCCAGTTATTTTCATTACTTTGCTAGTTTAAAAAACATAAAACTCGTAGACAGCATGCATTGGCAGTTACTTTAATTTTTGTTTTGTTTCATTTTTTGCAGTTTCTTACCGCCTCGCATGTATCAACACATGTTATTATTTCCAAACGTCTTTAGGTAATCTGTCCAGATGTTCAATACGGAACACAGAGCACAACAGCCTTGTTATGAACATTTAAATCGCAATATCTATCATAATATATGCATTTGTTGTTGTTGATTTGCTGTTTGTCTTATAACAAATTGCATTTTTCCTTGTAACGTAAGAAAACAGTATCATATAAGAACAATTACTTTATCTTATGACAAAACAGTTATAACCTATGTATATAAAGTTTTAAATGTTTAATTGCATTGATACATAATTATATACAGTCACATTTTGCCGCAAACCGATTCATTAGTTTGAATTTGACCAAAGTTTAAAACGAAGTATG